>NW_006400182.1:321101-383762 GCF_000299155.1 Elephantulus edwardii | reverse complement strand
AGACTAAAACAAGATCCACACCTCACTCCATACACAAAAACCAACTCAAGGTGGATCATGGACTTAGGACTAAAACCAAGGACTATAAACTTCATTCAAGAAAAGTTTGGAAGAACTTTAGTGGTCCTAATCCACAACATAAAAAGTCTTTCCTCTTCCTTTAATGCTTCCTGAATCATTTCATATTCTTCCCATAGCATCCATGGCTTGAATTTATTTTTTAGTTTTTTCAGCTTAAGTAATGCTGAGTTTGGCCCTTTTGATTTTCTGACTCCAGCTCTTTGTACATTTCAAGGATGTTCTATTGTATTCTATAAACTTTTGTTATGAGATTATTGTTGGAGGTGGTATTGTCAAATATTTATTCCCAATCAATAGGGTTTTTTCCCCCTACCCCATTTGTAAAAGGTTTTGGTGCACACAGGGACTTAATCTTTAGGAGGTGTCATTCATTGAGGCTATTAGTTGTGAATTTCTGCCTGTTTATAATATACCAGCTTCTTTATACCATAGAGGCTAAGCCTTCTAAGTTTGGTCACATTTATTCTTTTATTATTTTTATGGTTTTGGTCTTTACTTCCAAATCTCTGATCCATCTTGAGTTGGTTTTTTGTGTGTGTATGGTGTAAGATGTGGTCCTGCTTTAACTTTCTGCAGGTAAAAGTCCAGTTTTGCCAAAACCGTTTCTTGAAGAGGTTGTTATTTCCCCATCTAATAAGGTTTTGGTGCCTTGTCAAACGCCAGCTGATTGTGGGTAGATGGTTCCCTTGATCTGTGTCTGTCATTGTACTAGTTTTGTGATGTTTTTGTTATTACAGCTGTGTAGTAGGTTTTGAGAACAGGGAGTGCAACGTCTCCCACTTCATTCTTGTTTTCCAGAAGTGCTTTGCTTGTTAGAGGTCTAGTAATAGCTCACAGAACACAGGATACCACACTTATGATTATGAGGCTTATTAGGCAAGTCAAAAGGTTGTAATTCAGTTAATATAAAGATATAATCACTCAGTTAGGACAACTGCTGATATGTGCTTGCAGGAACTTCAGCAGTCAGCCTTGTGGCTTTAGGCCAGTACTACAAGCTCTTAGCCCTGCCAACTATGGCTGTTCCCCTCCAGTCCTCCAACAAACTTGGGCAAAGACCTGTAGCTCTGGAGCGGTGATCTCAGTTCAGCTCTGTATCACATTGGGTCTCTGGTTCTCTGCTGTGGCTGCTGATACTGCTCCTGTAGGCCTTGTTCTGAATGGTACAGAAATCTGTGGTCCCAAAGTATGCACACTCTGCATTCTCTCGTTTCTTTGCTGGTGATGAGATCTCCAAATTTTTCAATGAATCTGCTCAGTTTAATGGCAAGTTTAACCCCTTGTGGTTAGATTAACATGCCCTGTTGGTATATTCCCACTCATCTACATGACATAGTCAAAGTCAATGGCCAGGAAAACCATTTTGAACAATGAACCATTGACACTATACTGACCCTCTACTTTTACAATGATAATGCCATTTTCCTTTCCAAGAACTGGTGCCTTCCAAAAGCATGCCCAACATATTAAGACAGAGTTTCACCATCCTTGACACCAAGAAACACTCTGATGGAATTATTTCAAAACAAAATTGCTTATTCTTTTGGCAGTCCATGATATTTTCCGTACAATTTGCCTATGTAACTATACAGAGACACATATTCTTTCTCAATTTCCCTTATTTATCATTCAGTTATCACTTGCATATGAAAGAATTGAAAACACTGTTTACTTGCATTTTACTGACTATGCCAAGGCATTCTATTGTGCGGATCATAATAAATTATGAAGAACATTGAGAAAAATAGAAATTCCAGAACACTTAATTGTGCTCACATAAAACTTGAACATAGACTAGTCCTCCTAGCAGAACAAGCAAATATTGCATAATTTGAAATAAGGAATAGTGCCTGTCAGAGTTGTGTCTGTATCAAGGTTGTGTATGTGTCATGGGAAATCTTCTCCCATGTGCTTCACAGCCCCCAATAATTCACTGGAGGGCCAGCTATGAGTCATTCTGATACAATTGCAATGAGTTTGAGCTTTCTGAGTATGTATTCAATAATAGCTCTTCATATTCATATAAATTGCAACATCAGCTTCATATAATTTAGTGTAAATATTTGAGCATAACTCAGTTGAAAGGAGAAACCAAGACAAAATTCTAGTGGCTAAAAGCTTTCATTATGTGGTATCTAGTCTTGTTGTTGTTGTTATGTGCCATCGAGTAGTTTTCGACTCATAGCGACCCTATGCACAACAGCCCTAAATCCTGCTCTATCCTGCGCCAACCGCACTGCCTCTGACACACCCATCCTGATTACCCCAGTCACCGAATCAGTCCATCTCATAGAGGGTCTTCCCCTCCAGCGCTGTCCCTCCACCCTCCAAAGCATGATGTCCCTCTCCAAGAACCTTCCCTCCTGACAACATGTCCAAAGTATGTCAGACGGAGCCCCAGAATCTTTGCCTCCAAGGAGTAGCTTGGTTTAATCCTCTCCAAGATGAATCTGTTAGTTTTCCTAGCAGTCCATGGTACATTCAGTACCCTTCTCCAGCACCACAGCTCAAAGGCATCCACTCTCCTTCTGTCCTCCCTAGTCATTGTCCAACTCTCTGATGCATAACAAGCGATTGCAAATGCCATGATCTGTATCAGGCACACCTTAGTCTCCAGAGAGACACCGTTGTTCCTGAGTACTTTAGAGAGGTCCCTAACAGCAGACTTTCCCGTCGCGATACGCTTTTTGATTTCCTGACTGCTGGTGCCAAGAGTGTTGACTGTGGAGCCGAGCAAACTGAAGCTGTGAACAATCTCAATCTCTTCGCCATCCATCCTGACGCTGCCAATTGGTCCAGTGGTGAGAATCTTTGTCTTCTTGACATTGAGCCTTAGTCCATACTGAAGGCTGCAGTCCTTGATCCTTCGCAGCAAGTGCATGAGGTCCTCCTCAGTTTCAGCAAGCAGGGTTGTGTCATCTGCATAACGCAGATTGTTAATAGATCTTCCACCAATCCTGATGCCACAATTCTCCTCATAGAGCCCAGCTTCTCGGACAATCTGCTCTGCATACAGGTTGAAAAGGTATGGAGACAGGATGCGTCCCTGGCGTACACCATTCCCAATTTTGAACCATGCAGTGTTACCCTGCTCTGTTCTGACTACTACCTCTTGGTCCAAGTACAGGTTTTGCATTAGCACAATTAAATGTTCTGGGATTCCCATTCTTCTCAGAGTCAGCCACAGTTTGTTATGATCCACACAGTCAAATGCCTTTGCATAATCAATGAAACACAGATAGACATTCTTCTGGTATTCTCTGCATCTAACATCAGCAACAATATCCCTAGTACCATGACCCCTTCTAAACCCAGCCTGGACTTCCGGCAGTTCTCTGCTGATGTGCTGTTCTAATAGGTTTTGGATAATCTTCAGTGGAATCTTGCTTGCATGTGAAATCAATGACACTGTTCTGTAGTTTCCACACTCAGTTGGGTCACCTTTCTTTGGAATGGGAACAAATATAGATCTCTTCCAGTCAGTTGGTCAAGTGGTTGTTCTCCAGATTTCCTAGCAAACAAAATATTCCCCCTCTTACATGTCCTTCCTATTCGGTCTACCTTTTCTTGTCTTTCATCTGCAGGATTCTCCTTGTGGATGGAAAAATGAAGACTCTCCCTCCATATGTGGGCGAACAGCTCTTACAAACCACCCACATGTTGCTTAGAGAAGATCTCTCCACCACAGGAATTCAGTCAGGACTCCCCAAAGAGAACTCAGGAACTCTACTAAACTATATATTCAGCTGAGTTAGTAAACACTTTCAAAAGAATACTCAAAGGCTATCCTTGTTGACTGTTATGAATTTAACGGTGTCTCCCCCACATATGTTATTGAAATCCTAACCCTTTATTTTGGTGAATATGACCTTGTTTCGAAACAGGAGTTTTTGTTGTTAGAGAAAGCATAGTAGTAAAACTCTCTGCCATCAACTGTCTGGGCTTTGATGGTCCATAAGGAAATGCACTACCAACCCAATTGTAGCACCTCTTTGTTAATTCCAATCTACCAGCAGCTCTGAAGCACAAAGATGGACAGACAGCCTCTTCCTGTGCAATTTATGGACTTGGAGGGTCAGTTAGGAGTCGGCTCTGAGGTGTTGGCAATGAACTAACCCTGTGATAGAGAGGAATATCGTCATCTAGAGTTTCAAAGGCTGTAAATCTTTCACTGGAGGAGATTGTCTCATCCTTCTCTGGTGGACTTGCTGTTGGGTTCAAACTATGAACCTTATGGTTAGTAATTGAGTGCTTTAGCCACAGGGCCACAAGAGCTCCTTAGCAGAGTTGGATGAGTTCTAAAGTAACAACTTCTGAATCATGAAACTTTAAATCATGGCCACGGGAGGATGACAGAAGTAGTATGAGCCTCTGCCTAGAAATGAATGCTGAGAATCACCAGGAGCCATCTAAAATGGGAGTGGCACTCACAAAAACAATTGACATGCACAGCTGTGACTCAGTTATCACATATAGCCTCTACACCATTCCTGTGTGGTGTTTCTGTCACTACAACATTCAGTAACTAAGGCACAAATCCGTACACATTATTGGACTTTGCCAAGTCTGAGTAAGCTATGTCAGCACAGCTCCAAATAATATGTAGGAAAAGAAGATATAAAACAAGGAGAACATCATCTCAAACCTTTCACTTTTAAAAAGGAAGCGCATTGCATCTTTTCAAACTGGCTATGCACAGTGTTAGTATCTACAATGCAGTGTGTTCTATTTGTTTTTAACTGCACATGCAAAAAGGATTTCCTATAGCTAAATATACATCTTTCCCAAACACAAAAGGCTCTGGGCTAAAATTTCTGCTTACCAAATTACATACTCAGACTTGATGACTAATTGCGGATAGAGACTATGCAGTCACCTCACAGAGCAGTGCCCTGCCCTCTGCCTGCTAGTGTGCAGTGTGGTGTGTGTGGTGTGTGAAGGACCTCTTCTTATGCCATGCATATTAATCCTGTGCTCTAGCCTTGGTAGAACTCCATGCCATACGGTGTTTGCTCCCTGGGCTCTGATCATAGGTTATGGTTATTGCAAGAGAAAATGTTAACAGACATTGCAAAGGGAGGACAAGGTCACAGAAGGCGTAGGATGCTGGATTTGGTGATAACAGATGGCTGTTTAAAGGACTCTTAAGACAGCAAAGGATATCGCACACCTCTGGCTCCTTATGGTCCTCCCCTGAGTGTCTCTCTGTGTACGTCAATTTTTCTGATTCCTTCACTACGTATTTTTAATTTTATGTTCTTTATTATAAATCCCTTTACTAGTTGTCATTAAGCAAGTGCATATGATTATTTAACTTTAAATCAATCAAAAAGAAAGAAAACTTAAATTTACCTTAATCACACTAACATTATTTTTTGCTTCACAGTCATGTATGGCTACTACCTCTTGTATGGAAGAGACCGGAGCAGAAAGTTCAACCCTAGCTTAATGTTTTTCTCCACATTGGAATCTTTTGTGTCCAGAGTCTTACAAAAGTATTCTTTGTCCTCAAAATTGGCAGCGTCCATCTCTCTTCATTCACTTCCACTCTCCCTCTGAATCTTCCACTGTTAGATTAGGCCTCACACAAAATTGAAATAATTTTCTTCAAGTTTTAAAATATTGTAACTTTAAAAAATATTGTAACTTAAAGCATTTCCTTTGTAATAATCCTGTCGTATCACTCAAGACCAAGGTTTGGAGCAATGATTAAAATATGTAACTACTTTTTCAAAGGCCAGATGCAGAAAATAATTCTACAGATGCTTCTACGGCAAGGAAGAATGATCTTAGCAACTCAGCCCTTAATAAGGGACTTAGTACATATTTAATCAGGGTATTCATTGGAGAAAAGGTTGATGAAACTCTGTCTCACATATTTGGGACATGTTGTTAGGAGGGGAAAATCCTTGGAAAAGGACATCATGCTTGGAAAGGTGGAGAGTCAGCATAAGAGAGGAAGGTCAACAGCAGGATCGATTGACATAGAATGGACTTGAGGGTGTTGGAGAAGGTGAGGATGGGACAGGAGAGGGCAAGCTTAGATCTGATCTTCACAGAGTCTCTATGAGTTGCTGTCAACTCGATGGCACCTAATAACAACAACATTATTATCCATAGATATTTATGGTATTATTCTTGCCTTCCATGATCCATGCAGTAGAAAGCATTTTACATGTAGTCACTGCCTGTCTTTCAGAGCAATTTTGTGTGTTGCCATGATGTCAAATAGAGTAAGGAAACTTTTCAAACATATATAGACTAGTAAGAAAGTACTAGTGATCTCCTTCCAAACAACCATCAATGAAAACCCTATAATCACAGCAGTCCAACCCACAAGTCATTCTGAGAATGGTGCAGGACCCGGCAGGACTGAGTTGCACTGTGCCTGGGGTCACCATGGCTGGGAATTGAAAGTAACAATAACATATTGTTGTTGTTGTGTATCATCGAGTTGGAACTGATTCATAGCTGACCTTCTGATGGGTTTTCAGAGGCTGTTAATCACACGGGAGGAGATCTATCTTTCATGCAGCAGCTGGTGAATCCAAACCATGTGCCTTTGAGATTGCAGCACAACTTCTTGCCACTAGGCCACTATCCTTATTTTAAGATTTTAAGATTTAAGAAACTATTGCTCAGAGAAATTACTTAATGTGCCCTTGACAAAACAGCTAAATGGCAGATAAGAAAGTTGAAGCCATCCATATCTTTCTCACTCTAAAACTCATGTCCTTAAGCACTATGTGGTTTTTCCTTTTGAATTAAACCCATCGAAGCTAGAAACTGTGGAAGCTGAACCATGTCAGAGAAAAAAATGTAATGTAAATATTTTCTACTAAAATGAATGATATAAAAGTGATGTCAAAGCCTGAGATTTTCCAAGGCCATGCAAAGCAAGGCCATCCTGCCAAGTTCTGACTCACAGACTTCACCACAAAGCACACTTCTGCGCACATCACCCGTTTGCACGACATCTCTGTTTCTCACAACTGTCTTGTGGAGCAGTCTGGGATTCATATTAGAGTCTGGTATACAGTATCTACTAAATAAAAAGTGTAATAAGGTTCTTTTTTTCCCCAACATGCAGATAAGAACATGAAAACATAAATAAAAATTAAGCAAACAATTCAAATCTGTTGTTGTCAAATAGATGCCACCTCATGGTAATGCTTCTTAGAGAAGGTGAAGTCAGAGTGCTCCTTGCTTACTTTTGACTTGTTGCTAGGAAAGACTATTCCTTAGAGAAGGACATCATGTTTGGTGGAGGACATCATGCTTGGTGGAAGGACATCATGAAGGTGGAAGGACAGTGAAGGAGAGGATTGACACAGTGACTGCAGCAATGGGCTCAAGTGTGTCAGGGATTGTAAGGTTGACACAGGACAAGTTTAAGACCCATTGTTCACTGGGTTATTGATGGCACCTAACAAAAACAACATAGTAGCCACAGATGATGCAGAGTAGCACTGAATCTTCTCTACTGTAACTGATTGGAAGCAGATCACCAGGCCCTTTTTACCAGAGGTTCTTGGCAGGTTCTTTTTGGTTAGTAGGCCAGTGCAAACCATTTGCACAACAGAGGAAATGAGCACTGAGAGAAGCTAAAAGTCTCCAGGACCCACAGAGTTTATGAACAGTGCTGTAAATTAAACTTAAATGTTCTGCTTTTGATGTTATTGTTGTTATGTGCCGTCGAGTTGCTTGCAACTCATAATGACCTTATGTACAACAGTCCTAAACTCTGCTCTGTCCTGTGCCAATCTCACTATCTCCGACACACCCATCCTCATTACCTGAGTCACTGAATCAATCCACCTTCTAGAGGACCTTTTCCTCCTGCGCCTGCCCTCCACCCTCCCAAGCATGATTTCTTTCTCCAAGGACTGGTCTTTCCTTACAACATGACCAAAGTATGTCAGATGAAGCCTCAGAATCCTTGCCTCCAAGGAGCAGCCCGATTTAACCCTCTCCAGGATAAATCTGCTTGTTTTCTTAGTAGTCCATGGTACCCTCTGAACTCTTACTAGTGCTAAAAACATGGAAGAGAGAGAGAGAGAGAGAGAAATTTAAAAAAAGTTAAATAGCTCTACAAAATACTAAATGTTATGCCATAAATGTCTTTTCAATTTCTAGTTGCACAGAACTTGGTAAGCTCAGAGCAGCTGCTGGGTTTATTCCTCTGCTGAACCCATTTTGGAGAAATAACATGAGGAGGAGGATAATGAATCTCTGAATATAGCATGGAAATCATGAGGAATGCTTGGAGAAAGATAATTTCTCCTCCTGTTTGGAAGGAAACGAATGGCTTTAATAGTCAGAGAGCCACAGATAGGAAGACAGACGGGAAGATGCAGGGGAGAATTCATATTCATTTTATCCTCTGCTTCTGCCGCTCTGTTCACACATGATGGTTGGCCATGGTCCATCATTCTCCTTTGTCAATTCAGATTGTCATGCCTGCAAAGTCTGCACCTGTGGAGTCAGCAAAGTTCTCATGGAGGCACCAGAGTCTGTGAACATGTAGATCCCCATGCATGATGTGTATGGTGTCTAGTCACCCTTAGTCACTTCTCTTTCACCTTAACTTCTCCTCATGACTGGAAGATTATATGAGTAGAGAATAGTATTAGTATAGAGGAACTGACATTACTCCAAAGGAGGTGTTCAGGAGAGAAGAGGGATGAAATGGGGATTAGTGGCTTTCAGATGACACCAGGAACACGTTGTCCTGTGGTATCATTTTTCACACAAATACCTCCTGTGAAGGAAAAAAAATCTTGATGTTTTATATGATTACCCTTTTCATATATTCATGCTTCTAGCCCAGGGAAACAAAGTTCCATGTGGAATAAAAATACAAAGGGGGGGAGGAATAACATTTGAGAGACATCAGAACATTAAATAGACAGAAACAAAAGTATTTGCCCCAATTAAGTGACCAGATAAAGTAAGGTACAGATATTGCTTTATCCGAGTATATGCAAATATCTTTAGAAACATGAGGGAGGATACAGTAAATTAAAGACAAGTACATGAAGTTAGAGATTATCAAACAAATTTTTAAGTGTGAAAAGTTCAATGGTTGAAATGGAAGTTGAAATTGATGGGTCAAAAACACAGAATGTAAACAGAAAATGCTACATTACCCAGACGGAAGATGTAGTTGAGGAAATTAAAGGATTAAATGATAGAAGAATGAGTAAAACATTAACAGATAAATAGAACTTAAGCAGAAATATCAAGAATTATCTACCAGCCATCCCAGGAAGAAAAGGTTAATAAATAGGGGGAATAAGAAAACATTTACTTAAAATTATCTTTATTTTAAAAAAAAAAGATGTAACAACACAGATTCTAAAGTTTCAAAGACTGTGAATAGGACACAAGAAAAAAAATCTGCCAGACACATTAGAATAACACTCAAGACAAAAATCAGTGGTAGAAAATGCTAAAATCAAGAAAAGAATGAAAAATTACTTCACAGGAATATTAACTTTCCAGCAGCAGCATTGGATGGGGGAAAAAAATACTGGGAAGCAGTTGCAAAATCTAACAGGTAAAGAACTAAAATAGTATTTAAGTATGAGGATAAAAAAATTTATTAGGCTTACTAAGCTTCAGAACCGTGACACTGATGTGTCAAATGCGTTAACAGCTGGTTACCCAACGCGGACAGAGAGTGGGGTGGAGCTCCCTGATTAAAACAAGCTTGGAAGGAGGAGTGGTATCCACTTCCATAATAGCTTGCCTGGGGTAACCCTATGCACCTGGAGAGAGGATGAAAGACACACAAGTGTTGAGGACTCTCCTTCATAGGGTCACTAAGAGTCGCCTGCGAATGGATGGCACTTAACAACAAGCTTCAGAAAGCTGAGATAGGGAGCTCCAGTGGTCTAGTGGTAAGAGATTGTTGGCAATTCCAAAGACACATGAAAGACACAATCTCAAAGCCACTGTGGATTATTTATTATTATTTATTGCCACTCAACAACAAATGCTCTGAATTTTTACAAGCTTCAAGAATACCAGAGGACTGGGGTGGAAGGGAATTACCAAATGTAATTTTATACTGCTTCCTCCATAAAATAGATGTGGCTAATAAGTCATGGAGTTATTATTCACCAGGCCTGAATTATTATACTTAATTATTCCTTATTTGAGTATTTGTTCTTACTATGTATAAATAAAGTTTGTTTTGAACTTAAAAAAAAAAAAAGAAGGAAGGACAATCTCCTTCCTGTCTCTAACATCCGCTGGAGGGTCAACTATTGGTTGGTTCTGACAAGACGACAAGATGGCTCATAACAACAAGCTTCAGAAATCTGATTACTAACAGTTTCTGAGCCACTCTTGGCAACGTTCTTCAGAAATGTTACTGTTCTCTGTCATTGAGTCAGTTGTGACGCATGGTGATCCTATGGACAACAGAACCCTACTCTATCCTGTGCTATCCACACTATCTCTGATACTTGAATTCATTGTTACAGCCACCATCTCAATCCATTTTGTTAAAGGTCTTGTCTTTCACTGACTTTCCATCTTTCCAAGCACAAATTCCTTCTCCAAGGACTGGCACATCATAACAATACGTCCAAAGTTTATATATGGGGGACATATGGGGGACAAAGTTTCTCCAACAATGCTTCTAAGTAGTATTTTTGCTTCACTTTCTTCAAGACAACCTGGTTTTTGTTTTGTTTTAAGTAAAATTTTTGTTTTATATTGGTTTACTTACAAAGTTCATATACACTATTTTTCACAGAGGAACTTTCCCATTTCACTCTACCTATCAGATTTTGCAGCCCTATGATCACTATCCTCTACCCCCAACTACCTCCCTCTGTTCCCCCCATCCCCCTTCCTCATACACCTTTGACTGGTTATTTTTCTATTTCTACAATAATTGTCTTATACAGTATTTGTCCTTATGGGACTGAGTAAATTCACTTAGCATAATGCTCTCCAGTCCCTCTCAAGTTAGGTAGGGATTTTCAAAAGCATTGCTCCTGCATGCTGCATAGTATTCCATTATGTGAATGTACCATAATTTCTCAATCCATTCCATTATGGTTCATCATTTGGACTGTTTCCATGTTCTCATGATGGTAAATAACACTGCTACGAACATTGGTGAGCCTCAGTTCTTATCTTCTCAGGGTGTGTTCCAAGCAGTGGAATAGCTAGGTCATATGGAATTTCTATGTTCAGCTTTCTGAGAAAATGCCAAACTGCCTTCCAGAGTGGTTGTCCCATCTCACAATCCCACCAACAGTGTATAAGAGTTCCTATCTTGCCACATCCTCTTCAACATTTATTACTTGCTTTCCTGTTAAACTTTGTCACTGCTACTGGGGTGAGGTGATATGTCATTGTAGTTTTGATTTGTATCTCTTTTATTGCTATTTTGAGCTTTTTTCATGTGTCTGTTGGCTATCTGAATATCTTCCTCTGTGAAAATTCTTTCCATGTCTTTTGCCTATTTTGTAATTGGGTTATCAGTTTTTCTTGTGGAGGACCTGTAGGATTCTGTAAACTTTTGATACAATACTCTTGTCTGAAATGGTATTGCCATTTTTTTTTCTTCCCCAGTCAGTAGGTTTTCTTTTCACTCTGTTGGAAAATGTTTCTGATGTACACAGAGATTTATTCTTTGGAAGGTCCCATTCACTAACTTTATCCTCTCCAGATTGTGCATTTCTGGATCTATTGGTCAATCTCTTTATAGGCTTGATCCCAGTTTGTCTCCTATGAAGTTTATGGTATAGGGCTTTCCTTCCACATCTCTGATCCATTTTGAGTTGATTTTTGTGTATGGTATGAAATGTTGATCCAGTTTGAGATTTTTGCAGGGAGCAATTCAGTTTTGAGAGCATCATTTGTTGAAGGTGTTGTCATTTCCCCATTTGATAGGGTTTGTTTCTTTGTTGAATATCAGTAGATATCTAGTAGGTCCATTTCTGAGTTCTCAATTCTGCTCCATTGTTCTATGTGCCTAAGACAAACTTGTTTGTTCTCTTGGCAGTCCGTGGGATAGTCAGTCCTCTTATCCAACCTCACAACTCAAAGGTATTGAATCTTCAGAGCATAACAAGTGACTGAGAAGACCAATGCTTGGATTAGGTACACTTTAATTTTTAAACTAATATTATTCTTTAGCACTTTGGAGAGGTTTCTAAGAGTAGACTTTTTCAGTATATGTCTTTTGATTTCTTGACTGCTGGGACAACGGGTGTCGATATGGATTCAAATATAATGAAATTGTTACCCATTGGCCCAGTGGTGGGGACCTTTCCCCCTTGATGTTGAGATGTAATCCATGTTATAGGTGGTGGTCCTTGATTTCTGTAGCAAGTGCTCCCTGTAATCCTCACTTTCAGCAAACAAGATTGTTTCCTCTGCACAATGTAAATTTTTGGTAAGCCTTTTTCCAGTCCTGGTATCACATTATTTTTAGTAAAGACTCACTTCTCAAATGATTTTTTCAGCATAAAGATGGCTAGATATGGAGAAAGATACAGCCCTGGCACATACATTCCTTGACTTTAAACCATGTAGTTGCAGTGTTCTTCTGCTCTGTACAGACAACAGCTTCTTAGTCTAAGTATAGGGTTCATATGAGTATACTTAAGTTTTCTGGGATTCCTATTCTTCTCAGTATTAGTAAAAATTTGCTATGACCCACAGAGTCAAATGCTTTTTCATAGTCAATAAAACACAGAAAATAATTCTTCTGGCATTCTCTGCTTTCTTCCAACATCTTTCTGATATCTGATTTCTTCTAAATCCAGCTTGAATTAGTGGCAGTTTGTATATGTAATGTTTTAGCCATTTTTTATAGGCTTCAGCAAGATTTTGCTTAAATCAAAAGAGGATGGAGGGAATACAGTCACTGAACTAAAAGATTGGCTGACATGGAACCAAATCAGGAAGTAGCACATGGTCAAGAACGGATGGTTCAAGCTCTGAGGGCACTGGCAAAAAATAAGGCCCCCAAGAATTTATGGAATACCACTCGACATGTTTCAATAAGCCGATGCAACCTCGGACATGCCCACCAGGCTCACCAAGAAATCTGTAAGACAGTTATCTAGTTAAATGACCATAAAAGAGCTCTATTCTTTCCTTTCCTAAAAGAGGTGATCCAATAAAATGTGGAAATTATTGAAGAATAACTTTAGAAGTAGAAGGAGATAATATGTGATAAAACTAAGTATGACTGAGAATTTAGGAATGCCATGCTCGAATACATAAACAATGACTAAAACATGTGGGCATAAAATTCTTAAAATGTATTGATGGTGAAAGGATGGGGGAGACTCTAGGAAAAGATATGAAATAAGAACTTACTTTAGTTAAGAGGAATATCTTCATAGATAAATTTTAGAAAATGTAAAAAAAGAAAATTAAGACAATTTTGTTATAGTTTCTATAATATTTTTTCAATACTCATTTATTTACAAAATTCTTTTTTTTTACAAAATTCTTATATGTTGTTTTTCACACCATATCTTTCCCATTTCCTTCACCCCCACCTCATCAAATTTTGTGAACCTACGATTAACCACCCTCTACCTCTGAACTTAATAAAAAGTAAACATAGTAAATATAATTAAAATCTAAAAAAAAATAAAATCTGTGGTTGCTGTGCTCTATCAAGAACCAACTTATAGTTGACATACCAGCTGGTTTTCAAAGACTTTAAATAACACAGAAGGAGATTGTGCATCTTCCTCTTGAGAAACATCTGGAGGATTTGAAACACATGCTATCGGGTTAGCAGTACAATTCCTCACCCACTAGGTCACCTAGTTCCCTACAATCAAAGCTTACTAATTAGAACAAAACAGATTCATATGTGGTAAACCAAAACATGAACTAAGCAAGTCTAAATATTTTAATATAAATATCAATTACAAAATAATTAACTTGAATTAGTAGAGAAACTGAGACAGAATAAAATGAGTATCATCAATGCATTATATAAAATAAACATATTCAAACAAAGAATCAAAGAAAATTTAAAAATTTAAATGAATAAAATGTTACACTTATGGAATATAAGCAAAAAGATATCTAGGGAAATGTGTTCTTGTCCAACATAAGGCAAAACAAAATGTACAGTTAGAAAAAGGAAAAAGAACAGGGTTCTCAGTTCCCCCCTTGAATGCTAGTAAAAGATAATGATCTGGGAAGATTTTATGATGATAAACATCTATGCACTTAAAATACTTCCTCCAACAACAGACATAACTAAAGGGAACAAGTAAATTAATCTACTACTGCTAAATATGTAATAAAATCTTTTTGAAAAGGAATTTAAAAACTCAAAATTTTGAAAAATACAGATGAGAATGAAATTGATATACCTGTTTTAATAAAGCTAAATTATATTCTATAAATTACTCATAAACTCATTGTCATAAAATTGGAACTGATATATAACTGAACCTTCAGCAGGTTTTTAGAGACTATAAACCATACAGGAGGAGATTGCCCATCTTTTCCCACAGAACCTCTGGGGAACATGAACTTCCAGAGAAAGAATATTTGGGTTAGCAGTGCAACTCCCTACATACTACTTAATCAGAGCTCCCATATTATTCTAGACTGCATTTGCTGAAACTGAGGATGACCTGAGTGCTTGCTGCAGAAGGTCAAGGACTGCAGCCTTAAATATGGATTGAAACTCAACTTTGAAAAAACAAAGATTCTCACCATTAGACCAATCGGCAGCATCCTGATAGATGGTGAAAAGGTTGAGATTGTTAACAACTTCAGTTTGCTTGACTCCATAATCGACGTTCTTGGTGCCAGCAGTCAGGAAATCCAAAGACAAATTGCACTGGGAAAATCTCTTGTCAGGGACCTCTCCAGAGTACTGAAGAGCATCAATGTCTGGAGTCAGTGGTGTGCCTGATCCAGGCCATGGTCTTCACAGTTACTTGCTATACATCAGAAAGCTGGGCAAAGACTAGGGATAATAGGAAGAGAATTTATGCCTTTGAGATGTGGTTCTGGAGAAAAGTATTGAATATACCATGGATTGCTAGGAGAACAAACAAGTTCATTCTAGGACTGTGAAACCAAGCTGCTCCTTGGAGGCAAGAATTCTGAGCCTTCTTCTGACATTCTTTGGATATGTTGCAAGGAGGGACAAGTCCTTGTAGAGGGACATCATACTTGGGAGAGTGGAGGGACAGAGAAAAAGAGAAAGACCCTCGATGATATGGATTCATTCAGTGACTGGGGCAATGGGGGTACGTGTATCAGGACCATAAAATTGGCTCATGATAGAGCAGAGTTCAGAGCTCTTGTATATAGGGTTCTCTATGAGTCACAAGTGACTTGATGTCATATAACCACAATGATGACAACAACAGCAACACCACCAAAGAAATATTTTAAAATGTACCTACATAGTTTTAGTTGGCTAAGAGAACATTAATAAAAAGAATTACTACCATATGGATTATGTTTTCTGATTTACAATAAAAAGGTTTTTTGTTAAGTGCTATAAAGTAGACTCATAGCATCCATAGAGGAAACAGATCTGAATCCTAACCTATCCTATGCCATCCTTTTGATCTCGATCCTTCTCAAGTCCATTGTTGTAGTCACTGTATCAATCAATTTTGCTGAGAGTCTTACTCTACTTTCCCCCAACATTGTATCTCTCTTCAAGGACTGATATCCACTGAAAATATGCCTAAAGTTCGTAAGACAAAGTTTCATGATCCTTGCCTCTAAGGAATACACTTCCTTCAAGACAGATTTATTGTTCTTTTGCAACCCATGGGATATTCATGACTCTTCTCCAGTACCACAATTCAAAGGCAGTGATTTTTCTTCTACCATCTTTATCAATTTTCAAACTTAGAGATATATTGGAAGCAATGGAAAGTAACATGACTTGAACCAGGTGTACTTTATTCTTTAGAGTACATCCTTGCTCTTTAGCATTTTAGAGAGCTTCTTAAGAGATGATTTACACAGTACAACAGGTATTTTGATATTTTGACAGCAGCAACTGTGGATGCTGGTAGTGAATCCAAGTAAAATGAAATCATTGACAACGTCAATGTTTTTTCCATCTATCATGATGTTGCTTACTGGTACAGTGATGAGGATTTCCTTGTTCATGATGTTAAGTCCTATATATTGAAGGCTGTAGTCTTTGGTCTTCTTCGCTTTTTGCAAGCAACACTGTGTTATTTACATATAGAAGTTTGTCTATGAGCCTTCCTCCAATATTGGTGCTACATTCTTATTCATATAGTCCTTACTTGTCATATAGATTGATTGAATAGGTATAGAGAAAGGATATAGCCTTGTCTTTTCTAATTTTAAACCATGCAATGTTCCCTTGTTCTGTTTTGACAGCAGCCTCTTGGTCTAGTAAGAGTGATTACATGTTCTGGGATTCACATTTTTCTCAATATTAGCCATTGTTTGTCATGACCCACACAGTCAAATGCCTTTGCATAGTCAATAAAACTCAAATAGAAATCCCTTTGGTATTCTTTGCTTTCCTCCAAGATGTATCTAACATTAGCCATGATATCCCTGTTATTACAGCCTTTTCTGAATCCAGTTCAATTTCTAACAGCTATCTGTTGATGTTCAAGACATATTTTAACAATCTCCAGCAAGATTTTATTTGTATATGATATTAATGACATGGCCACTACTGCACTGTTTCATTACAAGCCCTGCTGCTTGGTATGCCTTGACTGCCCCTAAAAGAAAAATAGTAGAAATTATTAAAATTTCTGGCTAAAATAGAAACTTATATTTCCTTGAAATTTTAAATCAAATAAGAAATACATTTAAAATAATCTTTGTAAAAGATTTTTAAAAAGATATTAGAGAAGAGTATTGAATATACTATGGACTGCTAGGAGAACAGTTTCATCCTAGAGAGAGTGAGATTGGTTGCTCCTTGAAGGCAAGGATTCTGAAGCTTCATCTGACATACTTTGGACATGTTGCAAGGAGGGACCAGTCCTTGGAGAGATACGTCATGTCTGGGAAGGTGGAGGGACAGCTCGGGAGAGGAAGGTCCTCAATGAAATGGATTTATTCAGTGACTGGGATAATGGGGGTAGGTGTGTCAGAAACAATAAGATTAGCACAGGATGAGAAGTGTTTAGGGTTATTATAGATAAGGTCATTATGAGTCACAGGTGACTCAATGGCACATAACAACAACGACATACTTAATGGTAATGGGACAATTAGTTTGGGTTTGGGCGCCTCTTATTTAAAGTAGTTAGAATTTGGAAAGTAGGTCTTTTTCTTTTTGTTTGATTATTAATTGGTTGGTGTCTGTGAGCCTCTTGTTTGAAGCAGCTGGGATCTGGAAGATGGGTCTCTTTTTATTAACAGTCATTTGTAGCCTGGCAGCCTCATGTTTTAACAATTAGGACACTGTAAATGGGTCTTTGTGATTTACAGTTGGTGGCCTTGGAGAAAGTACAGTCAGAGTGCTCCTTGGAGGCAAAGATGGTAAAGCCTTGCCTCAAGTATTTTAGGCAGGTTGCTGGAAGTAGCTATTTCCTTAGAGAGGGGACATGATGCTTGGGAAGGCGGAGGATTGGCATACAGTTTGAATTCTCCAGCTGTTCTGCAAGAGTAAGGTGGGCAATCTCCTCCTCTGTGATTACTTGTCTCTGAGACCTTACTGGAGGGTCAGCTATGAGATGGTCCGGACTTAATGGTACACAACAACAACTTGGTAACCAATTCAGATTCAACTTGGAAGCCAGTCTTCACCCAGTAACTGTAGACACATAGGTATTTAGACTGGTTTGTCATTTTTTGGGCTAACAGATGTTTTCTTCTTAACGCCAGAGTGGTTAGCGAGATTTTATTTAGGTTTTTGTTTAGATTTTACAAAGAAAATTGATAGTATTATCTTAAAGTTAAATTCCTCAGCCTTATCCTTTGTACTAGTAGGGAGATCTTACGATTTTTAGCAAAGACTCCATTATAATTCTCCCTTCAACTAAAACCTCAAGGATATTAGTTTCCAGGTGATGCAGGGTTGGGGAGGGGGGGAAGTATCTGTCTCACATTCTTCAAGGATCAGGTGTTGAAAGCACACATTGCATACAAACAAATAATTCCTGTTCTTAGTATAGAATAAAAATTAGTAACGTACATAAGAAGAAATACATTTTGCTCTTATACTATGATAACCTGCTATTTGACTCCCACATTGTAGTAGATTTCTTATGTAACCTTTGTGAATTACATAATGTATGGAAAGCTATTAGTACCCTGGAGAGACAAAGTGGATTGTCCGGTCTTTTCATTACAGCCTGTGATTCTGATGTGAGAGCTAAGAGAGAGTGTAACACACTGCTCTGTTTGTCAAGAAGTTAATACAAATGGGATCTTTACCTTACAACTTCTTTCTTCAACCTTAAAATTTAACTTCTTTGGCAATCAATTTCACATAATTGAAACCTAGTATTATTGCTATGAATATTCAGAGAGTCAAAAGGCTGGAATTAGAAGTTTAGGTAAGATAATTTATCTAAAATGTAAAATATCTTAAGTAGCATTCTCTAAGATGCAACTGGTAAATTTGGTATTTAAATTGTTACCACTCACAATTGTTAAGGTTATTCCTTGCTTGAGTTGGCCCACAGATGTATGACAGGGATTTTAATCTCTTCAGTCACACGTCTTCCAGAAATGATAGACAAGTGGGTTTTAGCATTTAACAACTCAGAGAGAAAGTGGGAGAAATGCTGTTGCTTTTGGGGATTGAATTACTGCCATAGAACAAAATACATCTGAATTGTTGAGTGGAAAATAAATTTTATTTCCTGTAAGATTTCATGCAAATCACATAAAAAATTTTTAGAAAGAAAATGAGAACACAGAAAATATTTGTGAATAGCTCGGTATAGTGATAGCCAGGCCACGGCTAAGATCAGAGCCCTCTGTAAACAGAGAATTCTGTGAACCTCCCTGAAGGAGATACTAGATGCCCTCTGCAAATAGAAGGTTCCTCCCAGCCTCCCACCGGAGGAGATGCAGTGAGTGAACTTTGGTCTTGGTTTAAAGATTAAACTTACCCATTGTTATGTTGACAACACTAAAGTATAAGGAAAATATAGCCTCATGAGATAGAATTTATTTTTATTATTATTGGCTTAAATTAAATAAAAACCATAGGGAGACTAAGAAAGGGGCCTTTTCACAGTGCTAAGCTGTGAGAGGACCTCTGCCTAAGCCTTCACTCTTTTTTAGAATTCATTTCCTCATGCCCCCGTTTTGTTTCTGTGTCCAATTAGCAAAAACTATTGCTTCAACTAATACTTTCAAAAGGAAGAAGAGGGAAAAACCTATTAGAGTTTTAAACTATGAAAGAACTTCATCCTAGATATGATTAAGGAAGTTACATTAGAAAGACTTGACTAATTTTACTCATCTTAATGGTAAACTAATATCAAAATCATCCTGATTATTAGAGTAGCAAAAAATAACAGATATCTCTTATTAAAATGATAACAATTAGAAGAAAGGATGAAAGAGGGATAGGGCTGTGCATGCTAGTCATCTTGTCTGTAATAGCTGAGAAAAAACTCTTAGGAATCATGTAAGAAGAGTGAAATTACATTTAGCAATTCGAGGAAACCATGAAGATATAATTAGTATATTGTGATAATAGTAAACAAGTTAATGTAGAATGACTTTACTGCGAGAGCTAGAAGAGATGGAACAGTCATAAAATGGAAAAACTGTCAATAAAATTTGTTTTTGAAGGCAGCAAGCAATTATACAACTGAGATAAATAAAGACAAAAAACACAGTGACATGGCTATCTGTCATTTTCTCTCCTCAGAAATTTGATTACTTGAAAATGGTAGATGAGCTACAATTAGTATAAGAAGAAAAAGGCAGGTGAGAGGAAGAGAAGCTAAGCAGAGAGTAGACTGACAGTCCCAACTGAGGAGTGTATATATGAAAAGACTGATAGTCACACAGAGGAGTGTGCATCAGATTAGACTGACAATCCCACAGAGGAGTGTGTATCTCTGTGTCAGGGGCTCCAGGGTCCACGACGACGCAAAGCAAGAGACTGAACCGCAAGTCATAACCTTGTCCTATTCTGAACCATCTTCATGATTGCTGATATGGGAGGTCATTGTTGCAGTGACCGTGTAGATCTGTCTTAGTGGGTCTTCTCTTTTTCTCTTTTACTTTTTCAAGCCTGGAACCTTTTCCCAAGTACTGGCTCCTCTTGACAAATGCCTAGAGTATGTGAGATGGAGTTTTGCCATTCTTTCCTCTAAGGAGCACTTTAGTTGTACTTCCTCACACTACTCTTCATAAGATTTTCAAAGGTCTTTTAGTTCAGAAGGTAATTCTCTCCTACTTCTTAGTCTGTCTTAGGGTAGAAACTCTACTGAAACCTGTCCACTGTGGGTGACGCCTCTGGAATTTGAAACATCATGGCATAGCTTCCAACATCATATCCACACACAAGACAAGAAGACTGGTGGCACCTCTCTCAGGCAAACCAACATGAATTTTTGACAAATGAATATTTTTGTGCAAATTTTTATCAAGGAGAAGAGTGTTCTCATTACCACAGAATACATATTAGAATGGGTACAGCCCATTTCAAATTCCCCAGAAATTCAAACTCATGGTCTTAGAGTTAGTTCTGACTTAATAGAAATGTTCCATTAATTGTCCTTTTCCCTTTGTCACATTTGCACCACCTGAGGTCAGATGCACACCCTTGTAGATCTGGACCTTAGAGTGCACCACCTTCCTGTATGGATGGTTCGTGTGTACACTGGCTTTCCGTTGCAGTGAACCATTCCCACAGTCATCTCCCTGGCCAGCAAAGTTATCATCCCTGGCAGGGAAGACTACCCCCAGGTATCTCCTGAAGCCCTCCCTTTTGGACAGGAAGCAGCTCTGATTGGTCACCCTACCTCCAGTCACTCCTTCTACTGGTAGTGGCTGCATTCCCAGGTGCCCCCTGAACCAGCAGAGATGCTATTCCTTTCTGGGCACCTTGCCACCAGCCATCTCTGTCAGAAGAACTCCTTTTTGTGGAAAAATGAATAGTCTACCTTATACAGAAAATAAAATGACCATTTAATAGACAAAACATCACTGTAGAAGAAGAACTACATAGAAGATGCCATGCTTCCTGGTCACAGAACTCACTACACAGTCATGGTAGTCAAAAGAGCCCGGCAGTGACACAACAGACACACAGACCAATGAAACAGCATGGAGAATCCAGGAGTAAATTCCTTTATGGAGAGTTGATCTTTGACAAAGAGCCAAGATCTACTGGATATGGAAAAGACATTCTGTTTAGTAATGGTGCTACCAAAAGTGCATATCCATTTGAGGAAAAATGAAATAAGAATTTTTCCTCACATTATATACAAAAACCTAAATTTAAAACCCAAAATGATTAGTATCATAAAAAAGGAAGAAAATTATAGCTCTGTGTGTATGTACATATATACACATATACATATACATATACATATATGCATATATGCATATATACATATATATATAAATGTAAATTGGAAAATCATAGCTAAAGAATAAGGAAGAAACTTTGTGTTACACGCAGTCAAGTCTGAACCAACTCATCATAACTGAACTTCCTGTGAGTTTTCAGGGGCTGTGAATCTCCCAGAAGGAGACTGCATATCTTTCTTCCATGAAACAGGTGATGTTTGCCAACTGCCCGCCTTTGGGTTGACAGTACAATTGCTTACCCGCTAGGCCACCAAAGCTCCCTAGAGAGAAGAAGCTGCGCTGCAACCCTGAAGGCACAAAGTTCGAGGCCACCAGCTGTTCCACAAGAGAAGTAGGGGCATTTCCCTCCCATGCATTTAACTGCTTCTGAAAACCTGCTGGAGGGCCAGCTATGGATCAGTTTTGACTCTACAGTACACAACAACAAAAACAATCTTAAGTATACTATTAAACATAAACAAAAGTGCACAGAAAGCAGGGGATAAACTAGGGTGTTTCCTAATCCTGGTTAGTAGGCTTTTAGGTCTGTGAAGAAGGAGAAAAACAACCCCAGAAAACTGGAAATTGTGGCATTTCAAACTTGGAGAGAAAAGGTAGGAAGGAGTTTTGAACTGAGTTTTCTTTCCAAAAAATGCCTTAAGGAGATCAAAGATGCTAACAAATTCGAAGGGGCTGCCAAGCTCTGAAAGTCAAGCTAACCTTTGGAGAGACTCCTGCCAGGCACTTGAAGTCTCTCCGGTGTCTTCCAGCTGAAGAAGGGAGCACTGTGGAGATGCCAGTAACCACTGAGGGATTCCCCATTGTTCCTCCTGGCTGCAGCACAATGGGAGCCTCCACCCGTGCCAGTGTGAGGTGGGGGGCAAGGGGAAGTGGAGGTGGGGGTGCAGCTCTCATGCATGAAAACGAACCAGCAACTGTTCACCTAAATAGCTCTCTGAGGATTTAGTTCCTGTGAAAATAGGCTGGGATCTTTTCTCCTTAGTTTGGGATTAACTCCACAGCAACTTCACTGTGGCAAAACTAGGGTCTTTAAAGAATCAGATGCATAATCCCTACCACACAGGCAGCTTTGTTTGCAGACCAACTGGGTCCAGTGTATGTGTGGGCAGAAAACTTCATCTTAATTCTTTCTTTCTAATGGAAGAAAGAAATCCTTCCTTGACCTTCTAATAATGTCGCTCTACTTGATTTTCATCTCTAAACTCAAATATTCAGTGGTATAAACACCAAGGCTGACTATGCAGTGGCTGAGAGAGCTCCTGGCCTTCTGAGAAAAGCTGACAAGAGAAGACCACAGATCTGTCCCCACCAAAATAGTTGTACCACTTTCCAGTTCTACTGGCAATGTATAAACGTTTCAATCTCTCCGTACTTTTACCGGCATTTATTATTTTCCGTTTTAGTGAATTTTGCTGTTGTTATGTATGCCGTCAAGTCACAAGTGGCTTGTAGCAACCCACCAGTGGGTTTTCAGAGGCAGTTAATTTGTCTGAAAGGAGATTGCGCATCTTTCTCCAGAGGAGTAGCTGGTGGATTTAAACTGCATACCTTTGGGATTACATCATAACTTCTTACCACTAGGCCACTTATTGCTGGGTTAAATGGTATCTCACTATTGTTTCTCTATGCCTTTTCAAACTATATGCTGAACAGATCTTTCAAGAAGTCGGACCTTATGTAGAAGAATAGGCATCAGGATTTGATGACTCATCCACAACCTGCATTATGCAGATGACACAACCTTGCTTGTTGAAACTGAGAAAGACTTGAGGTGCTTGCTGCTAAAGATCAAGGACTGCAGCCTTTAATATGGATTGCATCTCAGCATCAGAAAAGCAAAAATGCTCATCACTGACTCAATAGACAACATCATAATGGAGAAAAGGCTGAACTTGTTAACAATTTCCTCTTGTTCAGATCCACACTCTACATTCTTTGTACCTGCAGTTAGGAAATCAAAGGACCAGTTGCATTGTGAAAATTTGCTGTGAAGAACTTCTCTAGAGTGATAAAGGGCAATAATATCAGATTAAGGTACACCTGATCAATTGATTGCTATGAATCGAAGAGCTGGACAATGACTAAGGATGACAGAAAGAGAAACAATGCCTTTGAGTTGTGGTGCTGGAGAAGAGGATTGAACATACCATGGACTGCCAAGAGAACTTGGAGAACTTTAAACTGGGTTGTTCCTAGGATGCAAGGATTTTGAAACTCTGTCTTGCATAATTTGGTGTGTATTATCAGGAGGGGTCAGTCCTTTGAGAAGGACATCATGCTTAGAAGGGTGGAGAGTCAGGACAGGAGAAGATTACCCTGAATGAGATAGACTGACTCAGTGACTGACAATAATAAGGTCAGATATGTCACAGATCACATCCAGAGTGTTCCTCTTCTGCCTTGTCTTTAACTTACCTCCTACTTTTTATTTTATAATCTTTATAGTTCTAAATTTTACATAGAGGACTTTGGTGCATCTTGTATTAGCTTTTAAATATGGTTTAAAGTATGGATCTTGTTTCATTTTTATACAAATGAATATCCATTTTTGCTAGCACAATTTGTTAAGGAGATGAACTTTTCTCCCCTTTGAAGATTTCAGTTGTTTGTCAGAAATTAACCCTCTACACGTGTATGGTCTCATTTCTGGGCTCTGAAGTCTTTACCAATGAGATGGTGCCTAGTGGCAAGAAGCTGCACTGCAGTCTGGAAGACATGTGGTTCAAATCCACCAGCTGCTCCACAAGAAAGATGGACAATCTCTTCTGAAAACTCAAGGACTGCAGCCTTTAATATGGGTGGCTTCTGACTCGATGATACTCATCAACAACTCAAGTCTAACACAATTTAAACCAGTTATGAGTAAGAATTTAAGGAGCTTGAGTAGTACAGTGTCTAAAGCACTCACAGCTAGCTTCCTGATGTTATTGTGTGGCCTCGAGTCAGAACTGACTCATATAAAATGTGTTCCACCACCAATCTGTCTTAGTCTTGAAGTTCTCCTGAAAACTTGGCCACCGCAGTTGGATCCATTTGAAATGAGAAGTCTTCAGCATTACAGCTGCATAAAAGTCTCAACGGTAGAAACTAAGACAGACTAGAAAGAATGGTTGGTAATCTGCTTTTGAAAACTAACCAATGAATATACAATGGATCACAATAGGATACTGTTTTAATAGAGTTGGCAGGTGATTCTTGAAGGAATGCATGTAAGAAACAATGACATTCATTAAGATGTCACATGAGTTGAAACTGACTTAACAATAGCTAGTAACAATACTACAAAAATATTAGTATTTATAGGTTTCATCTTCATACCTACTCTTCAGTGTATATTTTGGGGTAGGCAACAAATTATAACTAAATAATGTATGCACTGTGATTACACTAGATGGCTTGATGCTTATTAAAGGGCTAGAAAATGAAGAAGTAAAAAATCATTAGGAAAAAAATATTTGTGTCAAGGGAAAGGCAGTAGACAACAGCACATATCCCTAAAGAAATGAAGGACATAAAGGTATAGAAAGATTTGTGGAAATAAGAATTCTAGGGGAAGAGTTCTTTTGTTGCTGCTGGTGCATTCAAACTGCTAGAGAGGTACCACTTTACACTATGGGCATTGAAATCCGTGTTGTTGTTGTTGTTGTTGTTGTTGTTAAGTGCTGTCGAGTTGTAGATGACTCTGAACAAAAGACCTGAACACTTGTATAACACAGCAACCTTGAGTTACCTGTGTACAGCAAATGGACAGACCAGTGCTATATCACTTAGAAGAATGTTTGACCAAAAACAATTAAAACCAGACCTAAGGATCACAAATTAAAATTCCTTACTTTTGGCTTGGCAGCATTGTTTTCTCTCTACTAGTCCAGCTGAGCTGAAATGCTTGGCCTCGCCTTCAGGCTGAGGGCTAGTGTATTGTGAGTCAGTTTTATACTGGAAGTTGTGATGGCCTCTCACATCTTGAGGAGGGACAGGTATGGACCCTCGGCACTCTTACGCCTTTGTTTTTGTCCTGAGTGGGTGTCAGCAGATAGGACTTGCCAGATGAACTAGTGGTATAGCACTGGTCTGTCAATTTGCTGTCACTCGTGGTCGCTGTGATGCTGAACACTGACTCTGATGTGCCTAGTGTGATATTGGTCACCCATGGTGGACAGTGTTTGTTGGAGCTCCCCAATTAAAACAAGCTTGGAAGCAGGAGTGGCATCCATTTTTTAAAAAGCTTGCCTCTGGAAACTATTATGAACTTGTAGAAACGAAGAAAGTTATACAAGTGTTCAGGTCTTTCGTTCATAGGATCGCATGAGTCACCTATGACTCAACGACATTTAACAACAACAAAACAACATAGAGAGAGCTCAGTTGGCCTAATGGACAGAAAGTGATGCTATCAAGCCAAAGGTGGGTGATTTTAATCTGCGTCCCTCAGGCTTGCTTTTAATTGTTTTGGGTCAAACATTCTTTCAGGTGGTATTGCACTGGTTTGTCTATTTTTTGTACAGAGGTAACTTGTGGTTGCTGTGATGCTGTACACTGTGACCCTGATGTGCCAAATGTAATATTGGTCACCCATGGAGGACAGTGCTTGATGGACTCAGCAGCATTTAATAACAACCACCACCTTTGGCTTGGTAGCATAAGTTTCTATCCACTAGGCCAACAGAGCTCTCTCTATGTTGTTGTTGGAACAAAATGTGTATGAATAGCTCAATAAAAATTGGTTTTTCAAACCGTCACTCAAATAACAAGAAAAATTGTTTTTACAACCATCTTTTCACATATAAGAAGACCTCATGGTAGAAGGTCTTATGTGTTTTTCTACAAGCTAAATAAAGATCAGCAGCTCACATCCACCTGCCATTCAAATAGAGATGGGTGATCTACTCCAACAAATATTTATAGCCTCAGAAACCTTATGGAGGACCAATGTATCAAGATCAATTCAACAGCCGTGGCTTTCAAGTGCACCTGCTCTATCCCTTGCCAATCCTATTGTTTCTGACACATCCATCCCTGTTATCTCAGTGACTAAATAAATCCATCTCATCGACCATCTTCCTCTCCTGTGCTGTCCTTCCACCCTCCCAAGCATGACATCCATCTCCAAGGACAGATTCCTCCTTGCAACATGTCCAAAGTCAGATGAAGCTTCAGAATCCTTGCCTCCAAGGACCAGCCTGGCTTCCCCCTCTCCAGGACAAATTTGTTTGTTCTCCTAGCAGTCCATGGTATATCCAGTACTCTTCTCCAGCACCACAGTTCAAAGGCATCAACTCTCCTTTTATCATCCCTAGTCATTGTCCAGCTCTCTGATAGATAACAAGTAATTTCAAAGACCATGGCCTGTATCAGATGCACCTTTGTCTCCAGACCGACATCTTTGCTATTCAGTACTTTGGAGAGGTCTCTGACAGCATTCTTTCCCAGTGTAATTTGTCTTTTAATTTCCTGGCTGCTGGTACCAAGGGTGTTGACTGTAGAGCCAAACAAAATGAAGCTGTCAATGATGCTGTCAATTGGCCCACTTGTGAGAATCTTTGTTTCCTTGATGTTGAGCTTCAATGCATATTGAAGGCTGCAGGCCTTGACCTTCTGCAGCAAGCGCTTCAGGTCCTCCTCAGTTTCAGCAAGGAGGGTTATGTCATCTGCATAACTCAGATTGTTGATGAGTCTACCTCCAATCCTGATGCCACACTTCTCGTCGTAGAGCCCAGCCTCCCGGATAATCTGTTCCACATATAAATTGAAAAGATATGGAGATAGTTCCAATTTTGAACCATGCAGTGTTTCCTTGCTCTGTTCTGATGACTATTTTCTGGTCCAAGTATAGGTTTCACATAAGCACAGTCAAGTGTTCTGGGATTCCCATTCTTCGCTGAGTCAGCCACAGTTTGTTGTGACCCACACAGTCCAATGCCTTGCATAGTCAGTGAAACACAGAAAGACAGTCTTCTCTGCTTTCAGCTAAGATCTATCTGACATTAGCTATAATATCTTTAGTGCCACAGCATCTTCTAAATCTAGCCTGCACTTCAGGCAGTTCTCTGTTGATGTGCTGTTCCAGTTGTTTTTGGATAATCTTCAGCAGAACCTTGCTTGCATGTGATATCAATGATACTGTTTGATAATTTCCATACTCTGTCACACCACATTTCTTTGGGATGGGAACAAATATCAGTCTCTTCTAGTCAGTTGTCCAGGTGATTGTCCTCCAGATTTATTGGAACAACTTGATGAGCACATCCAGGGCAATGTCTGTTTGTTGAACTATGTCAAGTGTTAAAATGCCTTTACATATGTATTCTGTGGCAATCCTAGAATAAAAGTATTAAACAGAGGAAAGATAATTTAAAGCAGTGTCTGTAGTATGCTCCATTTTATTAAAGAAAGGAATATGACAATTTATGCACATGTTGATATCTATTTTATCACATAATAAGTGATAAGCAAATGAAATTTATTTTGGTGGTGCAATGAAAGACATGGTAGAAGAGTCAGCAATGTACATCAAAATATGATGTAACAAATTTCAGACGTTTCCTTCATATTCTTTCAATCCATAATGACAGAAAAACATTGAATGACTAGAAGAAGGATGTAGGAAGTATTAGTGGAAACTATTTTGTGTTATCATACTACATAACATTGATGAAAATGCTTCCAGGTCCAAATGATAACACCAAGAGGGCAAACACAATGATGAGAATGTCTTTAAAGATAAAGAAGATTTTAAATTCTACTGCCTTCCCAAGGCATGGTAAAATTGTTCTTTAGCAGAATCAGGCATTAAAGCAGTCTGTCAGAGGTGGTTTAATTCTGAACAGTAAATGGATATACTGTCCCTGAGGCAATAGAACTCAGTCTGTTTCTTACTCAATTTGAACATCAGTTAGCCAAGAGGCTATTCTCTGAGACACACTTTAAACTATTGCACCATACATCTTACTTTATAAGCTACTTTTCAAACACTTCTTAAGGTCAGAGTTGTCTAGAAAATATAGTATAAGAACTAGAAAAGTCTTGAGAAATGGTCAAGTGGCCTTTAGTGTCTCTATTTCCATATCCTAAGCACCCTTGCTGTTCTTACATGGACTCTCTCTGCCTCCCTCCCCACATTCATCCCACTGCCTCAGACTAAATATATCCTGCATTCTTGTTCCCTTTGCATCAAAAGTGCTTGGATGCCATTCCCTAAAGATCTACTCTTTCTTTGGGTGGAAAGGAAATTGTTAAACAATGAATGTATTACTATTATATTCTTATATGGAAGTATATTTGCATTTTAGCAAAATCTCTCTATAAAAGTGGTTATAGAATGATGGGAGATATTTGGAGACTAATAGCCAACCTTCTTTGCTTCTCCCAGCATCAACTGAGAGGTCTCTATAGTCCTCTAAAGTTCCAAGGGTTGTAATTTGAGTGCATTTCTTTAATTTAAAGAAATAATTCTACCTAGCCTACAACATTTTGTTTCCCTTCAACTAAAAGAGAGAACACATAGACACATGCTTTCATTCTTTTTAGAAAGGATGATTATGAAACAAAGATAATTTTTGTTTTGGTTTCTCTATTCCACAATAAAAGAAGTTCATATTTTTTTAATTTGTTATGACTAATTTTTGCTATATTTTCTCAAAAAGAAGGTACTTTCTCTTAACAAAAACAACTATAAAAAGGTCTTTTTTTGCCTATTTGTGTTTATCTTTTAAAATAAGTTGATATTTCCATTTTCCTTTCTCTTCTTTGGTTCCATGTAGAGATGCTACAGAGGGATTAAGTGAGAAGCCTGAAAAATGAGAACACCCTGGGCAGGACTGCGTAGGTCCTTGGACTCAGTGCTGCAGTGGAGAGAAGGAAGAACTAGAGGTGTTGAGAGCACAGCCAGAGACGATAAACAAAAGGGCAAGACCCACACCTCATACCACACACAAAAACCAACTCCAAGTGGACCAGAGTCCTAGAAGCAAATCCAAAGACTATAAAATCTATCAGAGAAAAGTTAGGAAGATTCTATTAGCCCTAATTCACAGAAAGAAGAGTCTTCCAAGAATAATGTAAAATCTACAATTAGGAAAGAATAAAATTGATGAATGAATCAAATCCATATGCACTTCAAAAAACTCCAACAGGGTAAGAAGGAAACCCAGAAACTGGGGAAAAATATTATAAAGGACTAATATTTAACATTTATAGGATACTTCAGCACCACAACAAGGAAAAGATAAACAACCCAGTCATAAAATGGGAACAGGATATGAATAGACACCTAACCAAGAAAATGTTCAGAAGACAAACACATGAAGAAATGTTCAAAATCCCTAGCTATCAGAAAGAAGCAAATCGAAACAACTATGAGATATCAGCTGATTCCAGCAACAATAGCTAAGTTTAACAGGGCAGCAAACACTCCAGTGGTTGTTGAGAAATTGAAACTTTTATTCACAGCTGGTGGGAATGTAAAATGATATAGCCATTATGGAAAGAAGACTTGTGCTTTTTCAAAAAGCTGAAAATATAAATAACATTTGAACCAGAAATTCCACCACTGGAAAATACCCTAGAGATAGAGCCACAACTCAAACAGATGAATTCACATCCATTATTATTGCTGTATTATTCACAATAGCAAAGAGATAGAAGCAACCCAAGTGCCATCAACAAATGAATGGGTAGAAAACCTATGGCACTTTCACACAATAGCCTATTATGAAGCATTGAAAAACAATGAACTTGTAAAGCATTACACAACAGAGAATGGGTAGAAAACCTATGGCACTTTCACACAATAGCCTATTATGAAGCATTGAAAAACAATGAACTTGTAAAGCATTACACAACAGAGGGAAGCCTGGAGGACATATGCTGAGTGAAGTATCTCTGTCACCAAAGGACAAATACAGCATATCATTGCTGTCATAAAATAGGATAGACGTGAGGGTGAGGGAGTCAGAGAGAAATGGGGGGGAAAGTGGATGATAGATAATGAACACTGTGATAGAACAGATGACGGGAAGAACTGTCCAAAGGGATGTATGATTAAACATTATACGTATGACAACAATCTGGAACAAGGGGTGTATTTTGAGGTGTGCTAGAGGAAGGACAAGTACAAAAACGAATTAAAAAATGACAGAAAAAAGCAAAAAAAAAGGGACAAAACAATTTTAAAAGAGGGTTGTTTTTGAAAGAATCACGAGCAAAAGGATAGAGCTTGAGGAGTGATGGACACAGGTAAGTGCAAGGTTCCCTTCAGAGTCTTGAGCTCACATGCTGATGTTCACCTGTGGAAGCCAGGCCTGGCTGGAAAAGAGAACATAAGAAACTACTTTGGTGGGCGGTGGGGAGGGAAGGTGGTGGGATTCTTCTAGATGTTTAGACAAGGCCCTGTCATGTGCCTTCTTCCTCCAAATCACAAATCAAGCTTGTAGAAAAATTCACCCTTTGGAGTGCCTACCACCTTAGAAAACAGAATATCGTAGGCACCAGTGAAAGTAGCTCAGTCTTCATTATGATCTTTGCTTACCTACATCAATCTAAAAATTTATTTCTGGAGTATGCTCATTAAATGATGAGACATCTTCCAGTAATTTGTGTGGGACACACAATCAGCAGAGAAAACAGAGAGTTCACAAAAGAGTGGAACTGGAATAATAGTACTTGAAATCACTAGCTTTATTGATCCTCTGAGCCTTATTCCACTTTGTAATTCAATACACTGAATATATAATAGCATTTAATAAGAACATTTAAGGTTGAACTTAATTTATGTGCTGTTGAGTTGCTTGCGACTCATGGTGACCCTATGTACAACAGCCCTAAACCCTGCTCTATCCCTTGCCAATCTTATTGTCTCTGACACACCAATCCCATTACTTCACTCACTGAAAAAATCCATCTCATTGAGTGTCTTCCTCTTCTGCACTGTTCCTCCACCCTCCCAAGCATGACATCGCTCTCCAAGGACTGATCCTGCCTTGCAACATACCCAAAATATGTCAGGTAGAGCTTCAGAAATCTTGCCTCCAGAAGCAGCCTGGCTTCACCCTCTCCAGGATTAAAAATACTGCTAAATATTACTTAAGAAATGGTTAGAACAGTACATAGACAGAACTGTCAGAAGTTCAGGCTGTATTTAGAAGAGGGTGTGGCACCCAGGATATCATTGCTATTGTCAGATGAATCTTGGCCGACCAGAAAAATGTCTATTTGTGCTTTGTTGACTATGCAAAGGCTTTTGACTATATGGATCATAATGCATTTTGGCTAATATTGAGAACAATAGGAATCCCAGAACACTAAATTATGTTAATGCAAAACCTCTACATAGACCAAGAAATTGTTGCATGAACAGAGCAAAGGAACACTACATAGTTAGAAATTAAGAAAGGTGTGCATCAAGGTTGTATCCTTTGTCCATGCCTATTTAATCTGTATGCTAAGCAAATTCTTTGAGAACGTGGACTCTGTGAAAAAGAATGATGATTGGAGGAAGACTCATCAATGATCTTTGGTATGAAGATGACACAATCTTGCTTGCTGAAAGTGAGGAGGAATTGAAATATTTGCTGCAGAAGATCAAACACTGCAGCTCTCAAAATGGATTGCATTCCAAGGTCTGTTGTTGTTGTTATGTGTCGTCGAGTCACTTGCGACTCATAGCCCTAAACACTACTCTATCCTGTACCAACCTCACCATCTCCGATACACTCATTCCCACCACCCCAATCGCAGAATCAATACATCTCATTGAGGTTCTTCCTCTCCTGAGCTGCCCCTCCACTCTCCCAAACATGTTTTCCCTCTGCAAGGACCAGTCCCTCCTTGCAACATGTCCAAATTATGTCAGACGTGCATAGGGATTTGAGTCTTAGAAGATCCCATTCATCTATGTTATCTTCTCCTGGTTGTAGGTTTTCCAGGATACTGGAAAGACTGTTTATGTTGTGGATTAGGACTTCTAGTGTTGTTCCTAGCTTTTCTGTAATGAATTTTATAGTCCTTGGTTTTAGTCCTAGGTCCATGATCCACCTTGAGTTGGTTTTTGTGTATGGAGTGAGGTGTGGGTCTTGCTTGAGTCTTTTGCAGATATTTTTCCAATTTTGCCAACACCATTTGTTAAAAAGGCTGTCGTTTCCCCACTTCACTGATTTCATCTCCTTGTCAAAAATCAGTTGACCATAGATAGATGGGTTGATCTCTGGATTCTCAATTCGATTCCATTGATCTCTGTGCCTGTCATTGTACCAGTACCATGCTGTCTTGACCACTATGGCAGCGTAGTAGGATTTGAAATCAGGGCGTGAGATACCTCCTACCGTTCTTCTATTCTTAAGGAGTGCTTTGCTTATTCGGGGCTTTTTTCCATTCCATACGAAATTGGAGATTGCCTTTTCCATCTCCTTGAAGAATGGGGTTGGTATTTGTATTGGGATTGCATTAAATGTGTAAATTGCTTTTGGTAGTATTGCCGTTTTCACAACATTGAGTCTTCCTATCCATGAGCAAGGGATATTCTTCCACTTTTCAAGATCTCTTTTTGTTTCTTGTAGTAATGTTTTGTAATTTTCTTGGAAAAGGTCCTTTGTACTTCTGGTTAAATTTATTCCCAAGTATTTAATCTTGTGATTAGCTATTGTGAAAGGTATTGTTCTCTTAGTTCTGGCTCTGTATTCTTTTTGTCGCTGTAGAGAACTCCAACTGATTTTTGTATGTTGATCTTGTATCCTGCTACTTTGCTGTATTGGTCAACTACGTCCAATAGTTTTCTTGCTGAGTCTTTAGGGTTTTCTAAGTATACTATCATGCCATCAGCATAGAGGGATAATTTTACCTCCTCGTTGCCTATTTGGATACCTTTTATTCCCTTCTCTTGTCTTATTGCTATTGCTAAGACTTCCAAAACAATATTGAATAGGAGAGGTGATAGTGGGCATCCTTGCCTAGTTCCTGTTCTTAAAGGGAATGCCTTTAACCTCTCTCCATTAAGAACAATGTTGGCTCTTGGGTTTTCATAGATACTTTTTACTATGTTGAAGAAATTACCCTCTAGTCCTATTTTGTTGAGTGCTTCAATCATGAAAGGGTGTTGGATTTTATCAAAGGCTTTTTCTGCATCAGTCAGACGAAGCTTCAGAATCCTTGAATCCAAGAAGCATTCTGGCTTCACCCTCTCCAAGATAAACCTATTTGTTCTCCTAACAGTCCATGGTATACTCAACACTCTTCTCCAGAGCCACAGTTCAAAGGCATCAATTCTCTTTCTATCATTCCTAGTCACTGTCCAACTCTTCGATGCATAGCATGTAATTGTGAAGACTATAGCCCAGATCAGGTGCACCGTAGTCTCTAGCCTGGTGTTGTTGCTCTTCAGTACTCTTGAGAGGTCCCTCACAGATGACTTTCTAAATGCAATTTGTCTCTTGATTTCCTGGCTGCTGTTACCAAGAGAGTTGACTGTGGAGACAAGCAAACTAAAGCTGTTAACTATCAATCTCTTCACCATCCATACTGATGCTGCCAGTTGGCCCAATGTTGAGAATCTTTGTTTTCTTGATGTTGAGCTTCAATCCACATAGGAGGATGCAGTCCTTTACATTCTGCAGCAAGCACTTCAGGTCCTCTTCAGTTTCAGCAAGCAGGGTTGTGTCATCTGCATAACGCAAGTTGTTGATGACTCTTCCACCAATCCTGACGCCACATTCCTCCTCATACAGACCAGCGTCTTGGATGATCTGTTCTGCATAAACATTAAAAAAGGTCTGGAGACAGACCCCTTTCTTGATTTTGAACCATGTAGTGTCTCCTTGCTTTGTTCTGATGACTGCCTCTTGGTCCAAGTATAGGTTTCGCATTAGCACGATCAAATGTTCTAGGATTCTCATTCTTCTCAGAGACAGCCATAGCTTGTTGTGATTTACCCAGTCAAAAGCCTTTGCATAGTCAATGAATCACAGATAGACATTCCTCTGGTATTCTCTGCTTTCTGCCAAGATCCATCTAACATTAGCTATAATATTCCTAGTACCATGGTCTTTTCTAAATCCATCCTGCACATCTGGCAGTTCTTCACACTGGACCAATAGGCAACATCATGAGTTATGGAGAAAAGTTAAAAATTATCAATGGCTTCATATTACTTGGATCTAAAATCTACACACTTCGTACCAGAAATCAGTTGATGTACTGCACTGGGAAAGTCTGCAGTCAGAGACCTCTCCAAACTACTGAAGAGCAATGATGTTAGTTAGAGAACTAACATGTGTCTGATTTAAACCGTGGTCTTTTCAATCACTTTCTTGTGCTGTTAAGAGCTAGGTAATGAAAAAGGATGACAGTAGAAGAATTTATGCCTTTGAGTTGTGGCATTGGAGAAAAGACTATCAAACAAAGTCTTGACGAAAGTGCAGCCAGAGTGCTCCTTGGAGGCAAGGATGGTGAAGCTGCTTCTGGCATACTTTGAGCATGTTGCTGCAAGAGACATTTCCTTGGAGAAGGACATCATGCTTGGGAAGAGGGATGGAGAAAGTGCAAAAGACTCTTGGCCAGGGGGATTACACAGTAACTGCAACAATGAACTCAATCAAGTATCTACACATAATGACTTACTTATGAGACCCGTCTTGGGTTTTTTAGAGCAGTTTTATTTATTGTCCAAGTATAACAACGTTTTCCTGTGAGATATATACCTATATATCTCTCACAAAAACCTGTCACCCCCCCAAAAAAAAAAAGGAAAACAGGACGATAAAAAGCTAAATAGGGACACAGCCATTAAAAGTTGTTAATAGTAAATTAGGTACTTCAAGAGAATCAAGATGGCTGAATTTCAAGTTCAAAGCTCTCTTCTTCCCACAGAAAAAGTTAAAAAAAAAAAGAAAATAAAATAGGCAAACAATAAAAGCAAAACACAATCCTTGCATTTTGCAACACTATTGAATGGGTGGTAGTTCAATTTAATTTCAAATAGTAGTCTCGTCCATTTACTAACAGTGTCAGTTGTGGAATGTGCCTATTATCCTGTTTAGTACTCATTCAACCCAAATGCAAACTGGATCTTTTACTAATGATTTCACCTGGGTTAAAAACCTAGTTAGTGGTTATGAGTAATGCCTTTGACCTGTGAATTCGCACAGGTCCCTGGGGAGAATGGGTCCTATTGCAGTTTCTTTTGACAAGGCTTCTGCCAAAATCATCCCCAGATGAACCTATTTACTTATGTTTGATTCTTCTTCCCATGGCCCAAGTGCAAAGGTGAGCTCACTCTTCCCTGGCAGAGCCTGTTTTAATAAAGACGTTTCTCAGATAAGGTAGAGAACAGTTTAAAGTGATATATGGCAGGGTATTATGATTATCACAGGAGTCCAGAATTAAGGTTGCATAGTGGAGTGCATTAGGGGTGGGGGCGGGGGCGGGGCTGATTGTATACCAATGAAGAAGTTTATCTTTTGCTTTTCAAAGAGAGGAATGAACTGGGGTGGGGGTGGGGGGTGTAGAGAAAAAAGTGCCACAATGAATGAATGGAAATACAAAATCTCTGTAAATGTTCATTGAAATTAATAAAATAAAATTTAAAAAAATTTTTAAAAATCAATAAAGACGTTTCTGAGACAGTCTGGCATTTCCCAGCCTCCTTAGTCTAATCAAAGAAGAACTCAGTGTGCATCCGTCACACTTTGGAACAACACAGCAACCTCTGTCAGGATCAGACCTTCTAGAAGAGAAGAGAAGAGAGCTGGGAACCAAGAGCCCAATTATCACACAAGACAGGGAGGAGGGGAAAAAGAATTCTTTCAAAGCTAGAGCACAGGAAGGAAGCTGGGCTCTCCATTTCCTGTCACAAAACATGAAGTGCAGATTGTAAACCAGTTTAGATACAACGTACATTTGGAATTATTGGATGATGCCAATGGTGAGCACTCTGAAAGTTTAAAGGTTTAAGTTCATGCGAAACTGCATCAGAAGAAAACCCTGGTTATCAATTTCTGAAAGATCACCGCTGTTGAGAGCCCAGTGGAACACAGTGTTCTCTGACACACCTGGAGTTGCCTTGGGTTAAAAATTTACCTGACAGCAATGTTTGATGTTATGTGTCATCGAGTCATCTGCTACTCATAGCGACCCCATGTACAACAGCGCTGAAGCCTGCCTTGTCCTGAACCAGTCTCACTAACTCCAACACACCTATCCCTGTTACCTCAATCACAGTGTCAAACCACCTCGTTCAGGGTCTTCCTTCCTCGGCCATACCTCCACCCTTCCAAGCATGATGTCTTCCAAGGTCTGGTCCCTCCTGGCCACATGGCCAAAATATATGAGACAGAGCTTCAAATTTCTAGCCTCCAAGGTGAAACTCTCTTTCACCATCTCCAAGTCAGACCTGTTTATTTTCTTGACAGTCTATGGTATACTTAAGGTTCTATATTTACTTCCCCACAAACATAGTATTTGTTGATTATTATAGAAATGCTATCTTTCAAGTGATTCATTATTTTTCACATACAGTCTTACATGTTTACATAAAATGTATTGCCCCCAGTCAGAAATAGCTTATAGCTGACCCTCCAGCAGGTTTTCAGAGGCTATAAATTTCCCGGAAGGAGATTGTCCACCTTCCTCATGTGGAATGGCTGGTGGATTTGAACTGCCAGAGAAGCATCACCTATGGGTTAGCAACTCCCCCAGACTATACTTCATAGCTGGAATGACATCACTTCTGTAGACAAAGGGAAAAGGAGTTATTTCTACCAAAATTCCTTTGGAAGAACACTTAAAATTACATTAATTATAAAGTGCAGGCCTCCCATTATTGAAATATATTTCAGTATATTCCTCTTCTCCAAACAAGTTGATCTCATGAATTTGGTAATAATAAGATTTGAACTGCTATTATGAACAACAAACCAACCATAAATACGAAGGCACTTAGGTTAGCTGGGAAAAAAACCACAACCCAAAAATAACCCACTAAACCCTGAACACCCACATTTTTCGGAATTTTATAGCAAAGTAGTGAGATTAGATAAATATAATACATTATCAAATGAAATGCCATTTTGATTGGTAATTTTTCTTAGTATATTTCTGTATTTATTTTGTCTGAGTATTTAGTGTCTACACACCTTGCAATCTTATTCTCCATGAAGGATTTATTTCTTTCTCATCCTTTTTATCATTGCAAATCATAAACAATTTATTTTTTTAAATCTTACTAAATTTTCAAACAGTTGCTTCATTTTAAATAAATCTTTTGTGAAAAACAGAATTTCATCTACAATTAATTATTAAATGAGTAAAGATAAAGTGCATACCATATTTTTTATTACTGCTATAGTCAACACAAAGGAAGAATAAAGTATTCTGTAGTATTGCTTTCTATCTCAAGCATGTTGAATTTCTTGAGATAAAGTGACAATGGGGAATTGCTTCATATATATATATATAGCAAAATAGGTCATCATTCTACTAACACCTGAAAGATTGACAGTTCAAACACATACAGCAGCTTTGAGGAGGATAGATCTTATAATCTGTTCTTGAAAATATAACATTTCCATTTTTCAACAAGATGGAAAAGGCAATCTCCAATTTCATTTGAAATAGAGACCCTGAATAAGCAAAGCACTCCTTAAAAAGAGAAATAAGATAGGAGGCATCTCACTCCCTGATTTCAAATCCTACTACACTGCCATGGTGTTTAAGACAACGTGGTGCTGCGGGTACAATGACTGACAAACAGATCAATGGAATAGAATTGAGAACCCAGATATCAGACCATCTATCTATAGTCAGCTGATTTTTGAAAAGGAAATGAAATCAGTTAAGTAGGGAAACGACAGCCTTTTTAACAAGTGGTGTTGGCAAAATTGGAAAACCATCTGCAGAAAACTCAAGCAAGACTCACACCTCACTCCATATACAAAAACCAATTCAAAGTAGATCAAGGACCTAGGACTAAAACCAAGGATTATAAACTTCATTAGAGAAAAGCTTGGTAGAACCCTAGAAGCACTGATCTACAACTTGAACGGTTTTCCAAGCATCCTAAAAAATCTATAACCAGGAGAGAATAAAATAGATAAATAGACATTCTAAGATGAAAATCCCTATGTACATCAGAAAAAATTCTCCATCAGAGGTAAAAGGGAATCCATAGACTGGGAAAAAATATTTGGTAATGATACATCTGATAAAGAACGTATATCTAGAATTTATAAAATACTCGAGCACCACAACAAGATAAAGTTAATCAACCCAGTTGAAAAATGGGCACAGGGTGTGAACAGACACTTCAGCAGAGCAGACATTCAGATGGCAAACAAACACATGAGGAAGTGCTCAAAATCCCTAGCTCTAAGAGAGATGCAAATCAAGACAACTATGAGCTATCATATCACCCCAGTAAGAATAGCAAAATTTAACAGAATAGCAAACAAATTCTGACCAGGTTGTGGTGAAACTGGAACACTCATTCACTGTTGGTGGGAGTGTAAGATGGTGCAACAACTATGGAAGGTTGTATGGCGCCTTCTCAAAAAGTTGCAAATAGAAATACCATTTGACCCAGCAATTCCATTGCTGGAAATACACCCTAAAGAAACCAGAACTGTCGCCCAAGCAGATATATGCACACCCATGTTTATTGTGGCTTTGTTCACAATCACAAAGAGTTGGAAACAAACCAAGTTCCTGTCAACAAACAAATGGACTGAGAAGCTATGGTATATTCACACAGTGGAATATTATGCAGCACTGTAAAACAAGGAACTCATGGAATATTGTACAAAATGGGTGACCCTGAAGGACATGCTGAGTGAAATATCTCAGTCACAAAAATACAAATACTGTATAATGCCACTGTTTGTTATAGAACAGGATTGGTATGGGGGTTGGGGAGAAACTAAGAAAAGAGAGGATAATTAATGTACACAGCTTTGAAACAGAAGAGGGAGAGAACTATATAAAAGGAACACTAGGTATTATTGGCATGACAAGAGTGCAGAATAAGAGTTGCATAGTAAAGTAAGTGGTGGTTGTGGGATTCTGTGTAACAATGAAAAAACGTTTTTTCTAAAGAAAAAGCCAACTGGAGAGGTGTGAGAACAGGGAGAAAAATGTGTAGTAATGAATGAACAGAAAAAAAAAGGAATATCTTCAAACCTGTTAGCACAAAAAACCCCACAAGCAAACAAAGAAAATGTGGCATTCAAGAAAATCCTAGGAAGATTTCCTACTCAGTCATATGAGGTTACATAATCCTAACTATACTTGATTATACCTAACAGCATCTTTTTACCTGCCTACCTACAAACCTTCCCACCTAATTATCTATCAACCTATCTCTCTTCCAGTAATAAAAAAATGAACATTTTTTTTCTCAGCACCTTTTAAATCCTTCTGACCTGCTTACAAGAATCATGAAGTGCTGATATAGAATATTAAATTAAAAAAATAAATAAAAGTATCAGATAAACTGAGCACACAAATATTCCATATTGCTAATTTTCATTGGGAAAAATTAGTGTTTGGGGCTTGCATCAATCAGACTTTTTAGGCTCATACATATCTTTTAAGCTGCACTTTGCTTCCTCTAAACATTGCATTCTTTTAAGAAGAAAGTTCAGGAGTACTAGCGCCCTGACACTAATTAGAACTCTGTATTTTGATTAAAGCACATTGGAGGGAAAATGGATGAGAACTTGGCTATAGAACACATTAAAAGAATTTGGACAAAGATATATACAAAGAAATTCTCTTCCAGGGCTGGTAATGCTCACTGGAGAAAGCCAAAGCCTTCTGTGTCCTGTTCATCAGGGAGTCTGGCTTCTTTTAAATGACAAAATCAGTGAAACCAACTTTCTTCACATTCTGAAAGGAAATAGCACGCATACTGACAACATGGACACTATTTGGGCCCAAAGTTCATTTTATATAAATAAACATGGTGCAGCAATATGATCTGACATAAGAAAACAAACTGGGCAGTTGCACCAGCAGAGGGTAAAGAAAACCACATTGTGGGAACATTCAGCATTACATTCTGCAGGCTTTGGTATGAGGATTGGTTTTGAAACCCTAGTTTGTTCAGATGCTTCCATAACCCAGACCCAGCCGGCCTGGGAAAAGGAGACTTCTAATAAGCAAAGGGTCAGTAGTTCTGAAATTATCAGAAGAAGACTAAATTAAATTTTAAATTTTAAGTGCTAGAGGCTATCTATTTAGCTTCACAACAAATACAAATTGTTGTGTTTGTTGTTGTTTGCTGCCATTGAATCGAATACGTCCCATTGCAACCCTTTAACTAGCACATTTGAACCTTGTACTATCTTGTGCCGTCTGCACACTTCCTGACACATTCAACTTGTGTGGCAGTCACCTTGTCAGTGCATGTGGTCAATGGTCTTCCTCTCCTTTTCTGATCCCTCAGCCTTTATGAGCTTCTGTCCCTCTCCAAGGAATAGCCCCTTTTAGCAACATATAAGTATGTGATATGAAGCCTCATCACCTTTGCCTCCAAAGAACACTCTGGCTGCACCCTTTCCAAGACATATTTGTTTGTTCTTTTGGTAGTCCGTGGGATGTTCAGTGCTCTTTTCCAACACGACAACTCAAAGGCATCATTTATTTTTCTGTCATCCTTATTCACTGTCTAGTTCTCAGATGCATAGCAAGTGATTGGTAAGACCATGGCCTGAGTCAAACACACCTTAGTTCCTCAAATTGATATCATTATTTCTCAATCATTTGGAGAGGTCCCTAATTAATTTCCCAGTGCAATACATCTGATTTTGTTACTACTTGTACCAAGAGTGTTGTGGATCCATGTAAGCTGACATTATTTACAGTTTCAATCTTTCCTCCACCTATTACAGTACTGCCTATTGGTCCAGTGGTAAAAATCTTTGTTTTATTTATTTTTTTTTCCCTTCCAAGAAGTTCATGATTCACCCTCATGGCCCTCAATTCTCATGACAGCTCCTCTCAAGGCGGAGGGTGGTCAACGAGGAGGCCACTGCAAGCTGTGTGGCAGAGTCCATCCATTCTCAGTGAGTCAGTCCCTGGAAATTGGGTTCAGTGCATGGAGGCAAGGCCATTGGTTGGCTTAGCAATTTGTCCTTTGTGCTGATTTTGGCATCTTGTTTTTCAATGTCCTCATATGGAGTCCAGGATAAGTCACACTGTAACTTGTAGGCACCAAGAAAGTCATGTGAACAACTTGTACCCCATTCCTTTGGAGAAATGATGGAAAATTACTGCTGACCACTCCCTTGTTTATTGAGGTAGTAAATGTTGCCAGGTTTTTTCACAATATTGCAAGCTACGTGGTGCAAGTCAGCATCTGTGCAAGCATCTTCCAGTACCTTCCTGCTTGTTCTTGAAAATGTTGGATTTGCTCAGCTATGACTGTCAGTTTTATCGGTAGCATTTGCTCGGACAAATTCATCAGCCTTCTACACCTGCTGGGCGAGCACCACAAGGTCTAAAGAGTCCCCAACTCGGTGTGGTAAGGGCTCACCAGGGTCAGGCCGCCGGAGGGAGGTCGGCATGAGCTCCACCAGGGCTCCTATGGCCGACTGCATTCCTTGATTTTCAGGGACTCCCTCAGCCCTCGATGGGGTTAAAGCTGCCACCATGACAGCACTTAACCTTCCCCCACCTTTGGGCAGAATCTTCGTTTTCTTGACAATGATATGCAATCCATATTGCAGGCTGTATTCTTGGATCTTCTGCAACAAGTGCTTCAAGTCCTCCTCACTTCCAGCAACTAAAGTTGTTTCATCTGCATAATGCAGGATATTGATAAGTCTTCTTCAAATCCTGATGCCACATTTCTCTTTACATAGCCCGGATCGCTAATTAAATAAAAACAACCACACAGCTTACACTAATAAAATGAAAAAAAGTACCTCCCTTCTAGAATTCAACTGTTCAAACAAGAGGCTCTCTGAAAGGTAGGTCAGGTTTTTAAAAGTTAATTAACAATGAGGTGTTATTTGCTTGTTTTTTTATTTGATTAACAGTCAGTTATGGGCTGGAAGACTCTTGCTTAAACAAATTTTGTTTAAACCAGTGAGTGGGCCTTTGTGTTTTAAATTGTCATCCTTATTCTTTAGTACTTTAAAGCAGTCCTTGAAGGCAGATTTTCCCAGTGCAAAATGTCTTTTGATTTATTGAATATTGTTAACCACAGTTCAGTATTGATTGTGGATCCAAGTAAAAGGAAATTATTGGCAATTTCCGTCTTCTAGCCATTTATCTTCTTGTTGCTTTTCAGTCCAATGGTAAGGACTGTTGTTTTTCTGATGTTGAGATGCAATCTATATGGAAAGTGATAATCTTTGATCTTCTTAGTGTTTCAAGTTTCTTTCAGTTTCTGCAGTAAGGTTGTGCCATCTGCATAGTACAAGTAGTTGATGAATCATCCTCCAATTCTGATGTCACATTCTTCTTCATTAAGTCCAGATTCTGTACAGATTGAATAGGTATAGATGAAAGATATTAATCTAATGTACAACTTTTCTGATCTTTAAAACATATCTTTAAGTTTTGTTTGACTTCTTTGGTATATATATAATTTTCAAATTAACACAATTAAGTATTCTGGAATTGCCATTCTTCATGACATATTTTCTCTCACTTTGACACTTTCCCTTTTTATACAAGGACATATTGGGCAAATAAATAGACAACAGTTTTAATTATTTCTATTTCAAATGAAGAATGCCTCTAAAATGTGGATAAAAAGAAGGAAAAATAGGTGAGAAAGAAAAGTTTTTCTCCATGGTGGATACTCTGCTTTTTTATCACATTCCCATTTCTAAATACAATTTCATGCTTTCTTTCTGGAAATGGAATTTAGAGTCTGACACATATTTAACACTCTCTACTTTTGTATATCTAGAAAAAAATCTATTTTTTCCATATTTTTTTACATATGCCCTTATAAAGGTTTTTAACAGTACTAAAGATGAAAAAAGCAACAGCAAGAAACCTGCATTTTTTTTAAATTTATTTTTGTGTGTGTGTACCGTCAAATCAGATATGACTGGTACAGGAGGAGATTGTCCCTCCTTCACCGGCAGAGCAACTGGTGGATTCGAACCATGCGCCTCTGGGATTGTAGCTGCAGTTCCTTGCCACTAGGCCACCAGAGCTCCCCGAAACCTGCATTTTCTTATACAGAATTTTGGATTATGACTGTTCATTGATACTCAGTATTTAGACCGCGAGAGAAGAACTTACCAGTGATTCCATAGCACAATTATTTACGAAGCACATAAAAATGACAATTGTATATACTGTCATGGGAATAGTTTTGCTTCAGCTTCTTGTGTTGCACCATTCTATGACTAAATTTGGTCTCCAAAACTTGAGATAAATGATCTCCAAAAGACATTAATCATATTTGTTTGAGATTCCAGTTTGTGAAATTATTATCTAAAACCATATCTCCATTAACAAGTCATTGAGATCAAGAAAGATTTGTGAAGCCATAGAGAATAGCAGAAATCTTTTGTGGAGATATCTCCTTCCTGGTTTAAAAAAACTTAACTCAGATTTTATCTGAAAATAACTATACTAACTTAGGAAAAGACATCAATACCTATAAGAAACTACTTGAAAAAGAAGTGTTACAAAGAGACTTTGGTGAGAAACAATTTTTATGGGCTGAAAAAGTTAAATACCTCCAGTTAAATAACTTTTTATAGAAAGCTGATGCCCTAGTGGGTAAGGAGTTGTCCTGTCAACATACAATTCTAATCCACTAGCTGCTCCAAGAGAGAAAAATAGGCAATCTCCTTCTAAGTACATTGTCATCTGACAATCTACTGGCTGGTTAGTGTTGTGTTGATTCTGACCCAATGGCAATAATTTGAAGTTTCTTTGAGTTGGCTAGGGAGAATGGGCAAATTAATCACCATTCAAGGTCATAAAAAATGCTACGTTGAAAAAATATTGAGAGAAAGATAAAATAGAATAACAGTGCTTAAAGTGGAAAAAGAACAGGTAAAAATAAAAACAACAGTGCTTTGTCTAAAGGAAAACTTTGCTAGAGAATTAGCTGGACCCAGCATGGTGTGTGGTATGTGGGGTCACCTGCTCTCCTGTAAGGGTGTGGTTTCTGGACATTGTCACCTAAGTAGGAATCTGCTTTATAAAAATTTTTTATTAATCTTTTTGAATACTAGTTTATTTACAAAATTCAGATACATTGATTTTGAGAGCAGATTCTTCCAATTTCCCTCAATCCCTTCTCAAATTTTAGAAATTAATTCCCCCTACCCCTGCACATCCTCATCCCTCTGTTTCTACCCTCCACCACTTCCCTTCAATCTTTATACTCATTTTACAAAATGGTTTTATACAATATTTATTCTTGTGGGCCTGAGTTAGTTCACTCAGCATAATACTCTCTAGTCCCTCTCAAGTTAGGTAATAATATAAAAAATAATTACTCCTGCATGCTGCATAGTATTCCATTGTGTAAATGTACCACAATTTCTCAATCCACTCATTTGTAGTTGGACATTTGGGCTATTTCCATGCTCCTGTGATGGTGAATAGTGCTGCTATGAACGTTGGTGTACAAATCTCAGTTTGTGCTTCAGTTTTCATTTTCTCAGGGTCTATTTCAAGTAGTGGTCTAGCTGGGTCATATGGAATTTCTATGTTTAGCTTTTTGAGGAAGCTACAAACTGCCTTCTAGAATGGTTGTACCATTTTACAATCTCACCAACATTGTATATGAGTTCCTTTCTCACCACATCCTTTCCAATTTTTATTACTTGTTGCCCTGTTAAACTTTGTCACTCTTATTAGGCTGAGATGGGACCTCACTGTAGTTTTGATTTGCATCCCTCTTATTGCCAATGATTTGGATACGTTTCTTCATGTGTTTGTTTGCCATTTGAATACTGAATATTTTCCTCTGTGAAAAGACTTTGTATGTCATTTGCCCATTTTGTAATTGGGTTATCAGTCCTTTTCTGTGGAGACCCAGGAGTATTCTGTAACTTTCATTATGAGGCTCTTCTCAGAGATGGTATTACCAAATGTTTGTTCCCAGTCTGTAGGTTTTCTTCTCATCCTGCTGGAAAAATTTTTGATACACACATGGATTTAATCTTTAGAAGGGCTCATTCTCAATTTTATCCTCTTCAGATTGTCCATGTCTGGCTTTCTTTGGCAGTCTCTTTGTACCTTGGACTAGCACTTCTTAGCTTCATCCCAGTTTGTCTCTTATGAATGTTATGGTTTGGGGCTTTACTCCCAGGTCTCTGATCCACCTTAAGTTGATTTTTGTGTATGGTGTGAAATGTGGATCCTGTTTCAGCTTTCTGTAGGTGTAAGTCTAGTTATACCAGCACCATTTGTTGAGGAGGTTGTCATTTCCACATTTAATAGCTTTGATGTCATTGTCGAATGTCAGTTGACCATAGATAGCTGGTTCTATTTCTGGGTTCTCAATTCTGTTCCATCGGTCTATGTGCCTGTCATTGTACCAGTACCATGCTGTGTGGGTTACTACTGCCTTGTAGTAGGTTTTGAGGTCAGGGAGTGCTATGCCTCCCACCTCATTTTTGTTTCTCAGAAGTGTTTTGCTTATTAGAGGTCTCTTGTTCTCTCCAAATAAATCTGTTAATTTCCTTTTCAATCTTTTTGAGAAATGAATTTGGTATCTGGACCCGGATTGCATTGAACATGTAGATTGCTTTTGATAGGATTGTCATTTTCACGATATTGAATCTTCCTATCCATGAACAAGTCTCATTTTCCCACTTCTTTAGGTCTTTTATTGTGTCTTGCAGAAATTCTCTGTTGTTTTCTTTGTATAAGTCTTTTGTTTCTCTAGTTAGGTTCACTTCCTAAGTATTTCAATTTGTGTAAATGGTATTGCTTTCTTGATTTCCTTCTCTGAGTTCTCTTTGTTACTGTAGAACCTATTGATTTTTGGATGTTTATCTTATATCCTGCCACTCTACTAAATTGGTCTACTAACTCTAACAGGGTTTTTGTTTGTTTGTTTGTTTTTGTTATTGTTGTTTTTGTTCAGTCTTTGGGGTTTTCTGTGTACACTATCATATCATCTGCATATAGAATAGTTTAACCATCTCTTTGCCGATCTGGATGGTTTTTGTTTCTCTCTTGTTGTATTGCCCTAGCAAGCTCTTCCAATAAAATATTGAACAGAAGTGGTGACAGTGGGCATCCTTGTCTTGTCTCTGTTCACAAGGAAAATGCTTTTAGACTTCCTCTGCTGCATATGATGTTGGCTCTTTGTTTTGCATATATACTTTTCACTGTGTTTAGGAAATTTCCTTCTATTCCAATTTTGCTGAATGTCTTTATCAGGAAGTGGTATAGGATTCTGTCAAATGCCTTTTCTGTGTCAGTTGCTATGATCATATGGCTCTTGTTATTTACTTTGTTAATATAGTAAATTGCATTGATTATTTTTCTTATGTTGAACCATCCTTGCATACCTACTATGAATCCCACTTGGTCATTGTGAGTTAATCAGCTTTTGATCTGCATTCAGAACTTCTCAACTTTTTCATGTCAGAAATTGTCATTTTGTCAGGAGCTTGCAAAAAAAGAAAGTCTCTTTGAATAAACAATTCTTTTTGTATGTGAGTATGTGAGACAAAGGTTCATCATCTTAACTTCTAAGGAGCACCCTGGTTACACTTTCTCCTAAATGTATTTGTTTGTTCTTTTGGCATGTTGTGGATATTCAGGACATTTCTTTAACAGAACAATTTAAGTGCATTAGTTCTTCTGTCATACTTATTCATTTTCCAACTTTCAGATGTATACAAAAGAAATGAAAATAAGATGGTTGAATAAGATTCACTTTAGCTTTTAGATTAACATAATGCCTCCAGGGTGACCCACTTTGTGTAATATTTCATGAGTTCCCTGTTTTTCAGTGCAGCATAGTATTCCATTTTGTGAATATATCAAAGCTTCTCCATCCCTTCATTCATTTGTTGATGGACACTTGGGTTGTTTCCAGATATTTGCTATTGTGAACAGAGCCACACTAAACATGGGTGTGCATATATATGCTTGGGTGGAAGTTCTGGTTTCTTTAGGGTGTATTTACATCATTGGATTCTATTGACCAGGATTTTTGCATCTGAGTTCATAAGAAATATTGACCTATAGTTTTCTATTTTGATAATGTTTTTACCTGGCTTTGGTACCAAGGATATGTTTGCTTCATAGAATGAGTCTGGGAGAATTCCATCTATTTATATTTTCTGAAATAGTTTATGTAGAATTGGTGACAGTTCTTCTCTGAATGTTTGATAAAATTCACCTGTAAAACCATCTGGTCCAGTTGTTTTATGACCTTTACAATTTCTTCTTCTGTAATGGGTCTATTCAGGTGTTCAATTTCTGTTGGTGTCAGTTTAGGTAGTTTGTGAAAGTCTATGTATTTGTCCATTTCCTCTAGGTTTTCATACTTGTTTTAGTATAGTTTTTAATAATATTCCAATGTTAGCCTTTTTATTCAGTTGGTTTTGTTGTGAAGTTGCCCTTTTCATCTTTTATTTGGATTATTTGTGTCTTTTCTTTTGTTTGTTTTGCTCCTCCTGGTTTTTCCTTGCAGTGTCCTGTAATTCTTCAAGTTCGTCTCTCACCCATTGAAAATATTCAATCATTGATCTTATAAGTTATGTATCAGAACGTTCCATCAGACTTCTTGGCTTCAGGCATTTATTGATTCTGTATTACTTTTATGGGAGTGCTATCTTGTTTTGGGCTTGTGTAGGCTGTAAGGTAGACTGCTTCTTTCATGACATTGCTGTGGTAGAGGTTTTTATGCCTGAGGTGATAGCTGGTTTTTGAACAGAGTCACTGCACTGAAGAGGGTTGGGCAGGTGCATGCGTGGATGCATGTAGGTTGGGTGCATGTTCAGACACACTCTGGGTAGGGAGTTGGGGGACACATCCAGATGCAAGTGGGGCAAGGGGCATGTGTGGGGATCTAATGGAAAACCAGGAAGTCTTGGTTTTCCCTTTGAGAACTGGGTCTGCCACCCCTGTCAAGATTCAGCTGTCTTACTCGCTTCTGCTTAAGGTGAAGTGGCCCCATGTGGTTCAGCAATCAACAATAATCCCCCTCCAAACACCCCACTCAATTTCCTGCTGTCCTGCTTACTATTGGGAGGTGGGTCCCACTGTGGCTCCCTGCTCCCTGCTGTGGTTTGCTGCAACACACTGAGGCTCTCTGTATCCTGCCAAAGCTTGCTGCTCCCTGCTGAGGCATGCTGCTCCCCACCAAGGCTTCCAAAATAATTATTTTAATAATAATTCTCACTGAAATTCCATCTGTCCTGCTCACTCTGGTGTGTGTCGCTCTGTTTAGCAGTTTTTTATCAATGTACTGTTCCAATAATTTTGAGTAAACTTCAGTAGGGGCTTGCTTCCATGTGATATGGTTTTATAATTTGATATTACACTCTATAAACAAAACAAAACTAGATGCCATTTTAAAAAGTGACCAAAATATGTTCAGTGGGTCTCCCAGAGAAGGAAAAACAAATTTATCTGAACAAAATGGCAGAAATTAGAACTCTTCCAATAAAACCAAATGACAAATTAGCATTATATCTCTCCTAACAAATCAGGTATACAAGTATCATGATACCAGATCCAGCTGAAGTTGGCTGGTTTTCAATCAACAATATAGATTGCATCTTCATGTAAAAAAATAATTTTTACCACTGGAACAGTAGGCAACATCATGATAGATGGAGGAAAGATTGATATTGTCAACAATTTAATATACTTGGATCCACAATCAACACTCTTATACCATCAGTAAGGGGGTGTATTATACTGGGAAAGTCTGCAGTTAGGGATCTCTCCAAATTATTGAGGAGCAATGATATCCGTTTGAGCTGAAAAATGAATAAGCATTACAGAAGAAAAATTGATGCCTTTGAGTTGTGGTATTGGAGAAGAACACTGAATATCTCATGGACTACCAAAAGAACAACCAAATTTGTCTTGCAGAAAGTACAAGCAGAGTGCTCCTTAGAAGTAAAGATGATAATATACTTCAGGCATGGTGCTAAAAGAGGCTATAGCTTGGAGAGGGACATCATACCTGGAAAGATGAAGGCTTGGTGAAAGACACAATGACTGCTGCAGTGGGCTCAAGTGTGTGAGAAAGTGTGAGAAGGGCACAGGATTCAGATCTGTTTGTTCATAGAGTTGCTTTGAATCATACTCAACGGCATTTAACAGCAACAACAACAACAATAAAAACCTACTATAACAACTATAAAAAACTAAAGGAGCTGTAGATAAGTGGAGAAATGGAAAAATATACTATGATCGTAGACTAAAAATTGTGAAAATGGCTATTCTATAAAAAGCAATCTATAGGTTCAATGCATCTCAAGTACAGATACTGATTCCATTCTTCAGAGAGACAAAAAAGGAAATTTCTTTCACTGGAAAAGATATTTCAAATAAGCAAATTCCACTGAATATGAAAAATAAAGTAGGTGGGATTGTAATCCCTGATCTCAAAATCTACTACACAGTCATGATAATGAAAATGGCATGGTACTGGCACTGTGACATACACATTGACCAATTGAGAACCCCAAAACCAGCTCACCACCTTGAAGACTATATCATCAAATATGGGACTGACTGTTTTCTTATCAAATGGTGTTGGCAAAACTGGGTATCCATCTATAAAACTGAAAAAAGATTCATATCTGAAATCATACACAAAACCCAACACAAGGGGAATTAGAGACCTAGGGGTAAAACCATGACCGATAAAGATTATTAGAGAAAAAAAAATAGGAAAAAACTTAAAAACACCAATCTACTGCATGAATAGATTTTCAAACAACAAAAATATCTACAACTAGGAAAGGCTAAAACAAATAGATGAATGAGATTTTGAAAAGTTAAAATTCTTCTTGTGCATCACCAAGAGGATGAAAAGAATGTTTTCAGACTGGAGGAAAATATTTGGTAATGTCATACCTGATGCTATTGTTTTTGTTATATGTCATTGAATTTGACTCTTAGAAACAATGGAAAACAGATCTGAATCCTGTCTTATCCTGTGCCATCCTCATCATGTGACAATGCTTGAATGCATTGTTGGTGTCACTCCGCCCATCCATCCAGTTTTGGGTGTTTTTCCTTTCTCTGACCCTCTACTTTTCCTAGTGTAATGCCCCATTCCAAGAAATAACCCTACTGATCCATGCCCACCATCATGCTGCCTTTGCAGATCAAAACACAATGTATGGGAATGATAGTATGAAAAATTATGTGAGTAGAGGAATGTATGAAACACACTGTATATTAACTGAACACAATATATATGGATTTTATATGCATATATACATTTTTTAATAGCCATAGCTCCTACTAACAACTTTACCAAAGTATGTGAGAAAAGCTTCATAATCTTTGCCTCCATGGTGAACTCTATGTGCACCTTCTCTAAGACATATCTATTTGTTGTTTTTTGTTTTGTTGTTTGGGTTTGGTTTTTTTTTTTTTTTGTCATTTCATGGGACATTCTATACGCTTCTTCAACACCACAGCTCAAAGGCATCAATTCTTCTTCTTCTATCATCCTTGTTCATTTTCCAATTCTCAGAATTATAGCAAGTGACTGAAAAGACTACGGTTTGAATCAGGAGCACGTTAGTCTTCATACTGGTATTTGTTACTCAGTATTTTGAATAGTTCCCTTTAAACAGACAATCCCAATGCAATGCATATTTTGATTTATTGATGACTCCTGACAAAAGTGTTGAGTATAGATTCAAGCAAGAAGAAATTGTTGACAATGTCAATCTTTTCTCCATCCATCATGATGTTGCCTATCAGCCTGGTGGTGAGAATTGTTATCTTCTTGATGTTGAGATCTAATTTATATTAAAGTTTGTAGTCTTTGACCTTCTGTAGCATGCATTTCAAATTCTCTTCACATTTAGCAAGCAAGGCAGTGTCATCTGTATACTGCAGGTGGTTGTTGAGCCATTCTCCAATATTTGTGCCACCTTTTTCTTCATTGTTTGTAGGTTCTGAGATTACTAGCTCAGCATACAGATTGGATAGGTGTGGAGAAAGGATACAGCTCTGATGCACACCTTTCTTGATTTTAATCCATTCAGTGATCTCTTGCTCTGTTCAGATAACAACTTCTTAGTTTAGGTATAAGTTCCATATGAGCATTAGATGTTCTGAGATTCCTGTTTTTCTCAATGTTAGACAGTTTCTTATGACACACATAGTCAAATGCCATTGCATAGTCAATAAGACAAATAGAAAAGGCCTTACTTTTTCCCCCCAATCCTTCAGTACAGCTTAGAGGTCTTCCTTCAATATCATAGCTTCCTGAAATTATTCCATGATGACCAATTCAGTTTGAAATCACATACTGTCCATCATTGAATAGTGAAGGATAAATAACTGTGTCCCAAAGTGGAAATTGATAATTTAGTTCTTACAGAGAAAGGAGAGACTGCATGGTTCAAAATTGGGAAGGGGATCCATCAGGGATGTGTTCTCTCTCCATACCTTTTCCATCTGTATGCAGAACAGATCATCCCGGACTCTGAGCTGAACAAGGAAAAATGTGGCATCAGGATTGGTGGAAGAGTCATCAGCAACCTACATTATGCAGATGACACAACCCTGCTTGCTGAAACTGAGGAGCACCTGAGCACTTGCTGCAGAAGGTCAAGGACTGCAGCCTTCAACATCAAGAATACAAAGATTCTCACCACTGGGCCAATTGGCAGCATCAGTATGGATGGTGAAGAGATTGAGATAGTTAACAATTTTAGTTTGCTTGGCTCCACAGTCAACATCTCGGTAACAGCAGCCAGGAAGGAAAAAGATGAATTGCTTTGGGAAAGTCAGCTGTCAGGGACCTCTACAGAATACTGAATAACAATGACGTCAGGCTGGGGACTAAGGTATGCTTGATCCAGGCTATAGTTTTCCCAATTGTGTGCTTTGCATCGGAGAGCTGGACAGTCACTAGGGATGATAGAAAGAGAATTGATGCCTTTGAGCTGTGGTGCTGGAGAAGAGTATTAAATATACCATGGACTGCTAGGAGAACAAACGGTTTGTCCTGGAGAGGGTGAAGATGTGTGCCCCTTGGAGTCAAGGATTCTGAAGCTTCGTCTGACATATTTTGGGCATACTGCAGGGAGAGACCAGTTCTTGGAGAAGAATATCATGTTTGGGAGAGTGGAGGGACAATGCAGGAGAGGAAGACTCTTGATGAGATGAATTGATTCAGTAATTGGGGTAGTGGAAATAGGTATGTCAGAGAAAATGAGGTTGCCAGGGTAGAACAGGGTTTAGGGTTCTTGTACATAGGGTCACTATGAGTCAAGCTACTCAACAGCACATAACAACAACAACAACCACAACATTTTAGTCCCAATGTCTGTATTTGGGTTTTCCAAAACAGAGCAAAAAAGAGCTTGGGTGTAGGTAGCTTATAAGGAAAAGAAGTTAAGGAACTGGAAAAGCAAGATAAAGAAGGCCCAAATTCCAGTGAGGTGTGCATTACTGAGGTTACCCTTGTGAGACTGTCTCTCAGAGATCTCTGCCAAGGGTGGTAGGAAAGGTCATGGACTCTCAGCCTACCATTCATGCTGACTGTGGTCTTTCCTTGCCTATGTATTCCTATATTTGCTTGCATGCGGGCTGAAAAGAGCTTCTGTTTCTTAAGAAAAAATAATACTTTGAGGCAGAGCAGAAAAAAGGTATATAAATGGTGATAGATGTGAGAGTTTGTGTGCATATAGACTTCACACAGCAACCAGAATCAGGATGAGATAAGGCCAAGGAATGGTGGGCCTAGAAAATATTTGCTTTATTCTACCCTTGCAAGACTCAAACTTGCTTGTGCTCCACAATAAACTGTCACAGACTCTTCAAGATGGAGATCTGCACACTTTAACAAATGCACAGTAATTAGTGAAACAAGCTACAATCACCACTGACACAGATGGTATCAAAGCTAATGTTATAGTTGATCATCTCCATCCTTTAGTCTTCTGTCCTTTTTTATGTATCTCTTAACTCCAGTTAACCTTTCATTGTTCCTTCTGCCTGCCTGAGTGTCCTTGGTTGCTTGCTTTTGGGATGCCATTATCTGTTGATTAGTGTTACTGGTCTCATATAAACACGGGTTGAACTGGCTGGTTTCTAAGTACTGTTCTAGTCACTTTTGAATGATCTTCAGCAGGACCCTACTTGCATATGATATTAATGATATTACTTGATAATTTCCAAATTCTCTGGGATTACCTTTCTAGGGATCAATATGAATCTCTTCCAGGTGGCCAGCCAAGCAGCTGCCTTCCAAATTTCCTGGTATAGTCTGATACGCTTGTCTAGGGTTGCATCTGTCATTTGAAGCACATCAGTTGGTATCCTATTGATTCCTGGGGCCTTATAGCTTGCAAATGCCTTCAGTGCAACTTAAATATGGCATTTCCTGAAACATTTCAGTGCCAGTCATTACTTTTAGGTATAGTAGTTCTGTGTATTCCCTCCAACTTCTTTTGGTGTTTCCTAGATCATTCAAGATTTTGACCATAGCATCTCCTCTAAATATTGTAATTTGGGATTTGAATTTGTTTTTTAGTTCTTTTAGCTTGAGAAATGCAGAGTGAGTTCATTTTTTATTCTCCACATCTAAGTCTCTGAATGTTGTTGCTGTGTACCATCGAGTTGGAACAAACATATAGCTGACCCTTCAGCAGATTTTCAGAGGCATTTAATCTCATGCGAGGAGACAGCCTAGCCTTCTCTTGCAGAGCATCTGGCAGATCTGAACCACGTGCCTTAGAGATTGCAGCACAGTTTCTTATCACCAGGCCACCAGAGCTTCCTACATACATAGAATATTTGCATAATAAATTAGAATAGTTTATTCTGTCGTCATGAGCTGCCCTTTGAAATCTTCTCTTCAGTTCTTTTACTTCATTGTCTATGTTTAGGCTTTTTGACACTCTACTGCAATTTTCAGGTCTCTTTTGATGTCTATTTTGACTTTTTCTTCTTCCTCTGTCTTTGTAGCAACTGTTGGCTCTACTCCAAATTACTGAGAAGCAATGATGTTAATTTGAGGACTAAGGTGTGCTTGATTCAGAAAACAGTCTTCTCAATCACTTGTTACTTTGCTGAGAACTGGACAATGAATAATGATGACAGAAGAAGAATTTGTGTCTTTGAACTCTGTTCCTGGACAAGAGTGAATATCCTATGGCCTGTCAAAAGAACAAACAGATATATTTTGGAAAAGGTGCATCCAGAGTGCTTCTGAGAGTCAAGGATGATGAAACTTCATCTTGCGTACTTTGGGCATGTTGTCAGAAGATAGCGTTCCTTGGAAAGGGACATTATACTTGGAAAGATGGGGGCACAATGAAGGGTAGGAAGGTGCTAACCCGAGCGGATTGACACAGTGACTCCACGTTGTCTACAACATTGAGTTCACTTATGCCAGAGATTATGAGGTTGGCACAGGGTAGGACAGGGTGCAGAACTGTTGAACATAAAGTTGCTATTTGTTGTACTTGATTGGATGGCATTTAACAACAACAATTGTTACTGGATTATCAAGGGCAAAATTCTATATGATCTAGAAATTACTGAAAGAATATGGAAAGAATACATTGAATCACTGTACCAAAAAAGACTTAACAAACTTAGAATCATTTTAGGAGGTAGTGTTTGATCAAGAACCAGTGGTGATAAAGTTCAAGCTGTACTTAAGGCATTAGCAAAAAATAAGGCTCCAATTGATAGTATACCAGTTAGACATATTTCAACAAACACATGCAGCTCTTGAAGTACTCAAGAAGCCATGTAAGAAAATTTGGAGGACAGCTGCCTGTTAACTGACTGGAAGTGATCTATATTTAATACCATTAAAAAAAAGTGATTCAGCAGAACATGGAAATTATCGTGTCACTCAAAAATATTTTTGAAGATCATTCAAAAGCTGTTAAAATAGCACATTGATAGAGAACACCCAGAAATTTAGGCTGACTTTCAAATATTGTTGAAGATCATTCAAAAGCTGCTAAAACAGTATATTGATAGAGAACAGCCAGAAATTTATGCTGACTTTAGAAAAAAAAAACATGGCATGAGGAATATCATTGTTGATGTCAGATCGATCTTGACTGAAAGCAGAGAAAAGCAGAATGATGTATATTTGTATTTTATTGACTATGCATAAGCTTTAAACTGCATATCATAAAAAATTATGGCTGACACTGAGAAAGGCACCCCAGAACGTTTAATTGTGCTCATGCTAAACCTATGCCTAGAACAAAAACTTGTGGTATGGACAGAGCAAGATATCAATGCATGATTTAAAATTAGGAAAAGTGGGTATCAGGTCTTTATCCTTTCTCCATACCTATTCAGCTTGTATGCAGAATAAATAATTTGAGAAGTTAGACAGTATGAAGAATATAATGTGGTATCATGATCGGAGGAAGACTGATAGACAGCTATACAGATGTCATGACCTTGTTTGCTGAAAGAGAAGGAATAGAACTTGAAGCTCTTGTTACAGAAAACTAATGACTACATCTTTCAATATGAGTGACCTCTCAGCATTAAGAAAACTGAAGTCCTCATCACCAGGTCTATAGACAGCATCATGATATATGGAGAAGAGATACAAGTAATCAATCAAATACTCTTTCTTGGATCCACAATCAACACCCTTGACACTAGAAAAAAATTAAAAGATAAGTTGCACTGGGAAAATCTGATGTCAAATGTTTCTCCCAAGTGCCCAAGAGTAGTGATGTTAGTTTGAACACTAAAGTGCACCTGATACAAAACCTGATCTTTTCATTTACTTGCTATACATCTGAAAGCAGGATAACCCTGAATAAGGATGATAGTTGTGGTCTTGGAGAAGAGTGTTGAATATGTCCTTGACTGCTAATAATACAAACAAATACATTTTGGAAAAGGCAGTCAGGGTACTTCTTCTGAGCAAGGATAGTGAAACTTTTTCTCACATACTTTGGACATGTTGTCTGAAGGGACCATTTCTTGACAAATAGCATCATGCTTTGAAAAGTGAAGGGTCAGTGAAGGTAGGGAAGACCCTCAACAAAATGGATTGACACAGAAATTCTAATGGTTGGTTCGAATGTGTCAGACATATCTGATGAGACAGGGTAGAATTCAGATCCATTGTTTATTTAAAGAGTAACTCTGAGTAGTAGCCAACTCAATGGCACTAAACAACAATAAAAACGATTGTTACCGAGCATGGAAGCACCATCAGTAGACTGTTGTGAACCTTAAAGATCTAGATGTATGCCTGCCCACCTCTATTATGTAATAGCAGTACTTGCTGCTCATAATTATAGTTGGGTGCTATCAATCCAATTTCAACTCATAATAACCATATATCACAAAGTAAAAGTGTCTCCAAAGGATTTCTCAGGCTGTACTCTACAAATTATTTGAGAAGCTTGACTCTGTGAAGAGGAGTGTGGCATCAGGATTGGAGGGAAACTCATTAATAACCTATGTTATGTAGAAGACACAACCTTGCTTCCTGAAAGTGAGGAGAACTTAGAGCACTTCTAGAAGATCAAGGAATACAGCTTTTGGTATGGATTGCATCTCAGTATCAAGAAAATAAAGATTCTTACCACTGGACTGATAGATAGCATCGTGATGGATGGAGAGGAGATTGAAATTGTTAATAGCTTCATCTTGCTTGGATACACAATTAACACCCTTGGTACAAGAAGTCAGGAAATAAAGACATATACTACACTGGGAAAGTCTGCAGTTAGGGACTTCTCCAAATTAATGAAGAGTAATGATGTCAGTTAGAAGACTAAGGTGCTTCTGACTCAGGCCATAGTTTTTCTGATCACTTGCCATGCATCTGAGAGCTGGACAATAAATATGATAGAAGAGCTGACACCTTTGAGCTGTAATGTTGGAGAAGAGCACTGAACATCCTATGGACAGCAGAATAGATATTTCCTGGAGAGGATGCAACCAGAGTGCTCTTTGGAGCCAAGGATGATGAGGTATGTAGCTAGGAGGGGCTGTTCCTTGGAGAGGGAGATGATGCTGGGAAGGGTGAGGGTTGGTGAAGGAGAGGAAGTCCCTCAACCAAGTAGACACAGTAACTAACTTAAAAAATGAGCTCCTGTGTGTCAGGAAGTGTGACGAGGGTCCAGGATAGAACAGGGTTCAGATTCATAGGGCTGCTATGAGCCATACTTGACTTAACAGCAGCTCACAACAACAACTTTTTACAAAATCAGACCTCACATCATTCTTCAATGGAGTAACTGATGGGATTATCAAACTAAACCAAAGAATTTAGCAGCTGAGTGCTTAAACACTGCACCATCAGGGGTCCTTGTGATTTATTATCCCTTTCTTTGACTATTGGCCTATCTGCATGAGGATTTTAAAATGACCAAATTGGAATTATTGTTTTAAATTAATTTGGAGAAATGATGGAAGTTATACAAGTGTTCAAGTCCTTCGTTTGCTATGCATCAACAGCACTTAACAACAACAGTCCCAACAAATGAAAGTGTTTCTAATCCAGCAACATTTAAAATTATATATATAGGACTTACAAATTCTACAATAGACCATTAGCAGAGATGGTAAAGGGGTCAGTTTCATTAATAGCTTTGATTTTTCACTCCTCTATTCTGGCCTTTGGAGAAACAGCTTTTGAAGATCATATAATATTGTTGAACATATAGTGGCCTTGTGGCAAGAAGGTGCACTGAAATCCCAAAAGCACTTAGTTCGAATCTACCAGCTACTTTGTGAAAGAAGGATGGGCAATCTCCTTCTGTGTGATTAACTATGGGTCAGCTATTGATTGGTTCCGACTCTATGATACACAACAGCAACAACAACAGCAACAACATAAACATATGTCATTCTCATTCCCAGAGTAGATCAGGACTCATAACAAACTTCCAGGACAGAATACTACTGCTGTAATAGAGTTTCTAAGGCTGCAATCTTTATGGCAGTGGAGAGCGATATCTTTCTCTTATGAAGCAGCTGGTGAGCTCAAACCATTGAAACCATTGATCTTTTGGTTTGTAATTGAGAATTTTAATTGCTGTGCCATCAAGGTTCTTTAGGGTCACTATCAGGCAGGATCAACTCAATGGCACACCATAACCAACACCCTTGATACCAGCAGCCAGGTTATTAGAAGTATAGCACTGGGAATGTCTGTTGTCAGGGACCTCTAAAAAGTTCTGAAGAGCAATGATGTCAGTTTAAATGCAGAAGGTACCTGATTCAACTAGTACTTTTTCTAATCATCTATTATGTATCTGAGAGCTGGACAATCACTCAGGATGACAGAAGATTAATTGATGCCTTTGAACCTTAGTGTCAGAGAAGAATATTGAATATCCCATGGACTACCAAAAGAACAAACAGGCGTGTTTTGGAGAATGTTCAATCAGAATGCTCCTTGGAGTCAAGGATGGTGAAACTTCATCTCACATACTTTCGGTAAGTTGTTACAAGAGGCTATTCTTTGGAAAGGGACATCATATTTGGAAAGGTGGAGGGTCAGCCAAAGAGAGGAGAAATCCCCAGTGAGATGGATTGATTGGCAGTTACTGCCGTAGTGGGATCAAGTGTGTCTGGAATAATATGGATGGTTTAGGATAACAAGGTTCAGATTTGTTATTCATAGGGGTGCTATGATTCATGTGTGATTTGATGTCTTTGAGTTGTGGTGCTGGAGAAGAGTATTGAATATACCAAGGACTGCTAATATGACAAACAGGTCCATCTTGGAGAGAGTATAACCTGGCTGCTCCTTGGAGACAAGGATTCTGAAGCTTTGTCTGACATACTTTGGGCATGTCACAAGAAGGGACCAGTCCTCGGAGACAGGCCTTCTGCTTGGAAGGGTGGAGGGACAGCCCAAGAAGGAAGACCTTGGATGAGATGGATTGACTCAGTGACTGGAGTAATGGGGATAAGTACGTCAGAGACAATAAGGTTGGCTCAAGATAGAGCAGGGCTCAGAGCTGTTGTACATCCAGTTGCTGTGAATCAGAGTCTACTCAATGGCATATAACAACAACAACAATAATAAATAGAAATGATTGATTGAGATAATAGGAAGGAAAAGGCCAGAATGGATGTCAGATGTGACTGCAAAACTTATATTTGAAGGTTGTTCTTGTGCGTTGTTGAATCACAATCAACCCATAGCTGACCTTCCAGTGGGAGTTCAGGGCAGTAAATCATGTAGGAGGAGAATGTCCATCCTTCAACCATGGAGCAACTGGTAGATTCAAACTGCCTGCTTTTGGGATTGCAGTGTAGATTCTTCCCACTAGGCCACAAGAGCTAAAGCAAAACAAAGAAAATTATGAAATAAGAGAGCTTAAAAGAGGATTTTAAAGGTCATCTGAAGCAGGCAAATTAAAGTGTAACAAAATGTGCAAAAAGCTGTAGCTAGAGAATTAAAAGGGAAGAACATGCTTGACATTTCTCAAGCTGAAAGAACAGAAGAACTTGAGTTGCAATATTGAAGGATTCTGTGGTCAAAATATTGAATGATGCAAAATGCATCAAAAGAAGAGAAAAGAAAGACATAGTCACAGTATTCAAAAGAATTGGTGGACACTGAACCTTTTCAGGAAGCAACATATGATTAAGAATCAATGGTACTAAAGGAAGAAGTTCAGCTATGCTGAAGACATTGGCAAAAAGTAAGGCCACAGGAAATGAAGGAATACTAGCTGAAGTGCTTCAGCAAACACATGCTGTATTAGGTATGCTGACTTATCTTTACCAAGAAATTAGGATGACAGCTACCTGACCAACTTACTTGAAAACTTATGCCATTTTAAAAAAGATGCTTGTCTAGTATAGGGCGGAAATTCTTTCTTTCATAGGGTCACTATGAGTCGCCTACGACTCAACAACACTTAATAACAATAAAATCATAGCACGAGATCAGTTGGCTTAGTGTACAGAAAGTCATGCTACCAAGCCAAAGGTCATATAGCTCTGGTCTGTTCACTTGCTGTACAAAGGTAACTTAAGGTTGCTGTGAAGCTGAACACTGTGACACTGATGTGTCAAATGCAAGAATGGTTACCCATGGTGGACAGTGTTTGGTGGAGCTCCCTGACTAAAACAAGCTTGAAAGCAGGAGAAGCATCCACTTCTGAAATAGCTTGCCTCCGGAAACCCTATGAACCTAGAGAAAGGATGAAAATTATACAAGCTTTCAGGTCTTTTGTTTGTATGGTTACTATGAATCGCCTACAACTTGACAGCACTTAACAACAACAATATAATTAATATTACAGAAAGTATAATCTTTCTAAAGATTGTTTACAAATGGCTGGAGCAATTTTATTTTATTGACTTTACAAATGTATTTGACCATATGTCCTCCTGCTGATACAAAACATGTACACATATTCTTAGCAGCCAGGGTGCTCCATACAGACAATGATCATGAAACTCATCTCACATATTTTAGGTATACTTTCATGAGGAGCCAGTCAATGGAAAAAGAATTAGGACTTAGAACAAAAAAGATCAGGGAAGGAGAGGAATACCCGAAGTGAGATTGACTGACCCAGACCCAGTGACCACAACAATAGGCTTGCACAGTGGTGATTGTGAGGATGGTAAAGGGTCAAGGAAGGTTTAAATCTGGTGTACCTACATTTGCCAAAAGTAGTAGTGGACTGGAAAGCACCTAACAGCATCATCAACAGCAACATGTCCTTCTTTGGGGCCTCTGATAGTTGCCTACCTTCTACTGTATACCCAAGATGTCACATTGTTTCTGACTTACTCTCCTGGTTGAGGCAGGAAGTTTCTGGGCCCACCACTTGGCTTTTCCTGATTTGATCTCCTATAGGATGTAAGTCACATGTGAGAATTCTCTCAGCTACAGAGTTTATTTATCCCAATTATACACAGGGAAAAAAATCTGAGAAAGGGTCTAGAAGTTCAGCCTACGTACTTCTTTGATCCTCTATCCGATGGACTTGGGCCACGTTTCCGTTTGTCACATGGTCTTCATACGTTTACACCTTAACTGGTGGGAAATTTTGATGTTCAGGCTCCCTAGTGTTTGTGTCAGCTTGGACAGTGTATCCAATAGCTCTCAAAACATTTCCATGTTGTTTTTTCTCTGGTGTACTTTTGTTTAATAAATGACTAGAGATATCTCCAGAGGACTGTGGAAATATTCACATTAAATGATAGTAATGACATTGAAGAAACTTCTTCAAGGAGCACCAGGAAACCTTTTTATATCTCTAGAAACAGGTCTGAAGACAGACTTAGGTCAAGAAACCAAGGCAAGAGATTGTTTCTCCGCCAGAACTATCATTGACCATGCCTCCTCTTTCGATCTTCTAGTTGTGCAAGTCAAGAAGTGTACTAAATGACAGTCTATTTTTTTTCCAGCAAGTGAGTCACTCTAGTTGCCACACCATCTTTGCTGCCTGTTACCAGATAAGTGACTTGAACATAATGAATAATTAAATTAATTGAAAATAATTATTGTTGAAATTAGGGAGTTCTGGTGTCATAGTCTGTAGAGAGTTGCACTGCTAACCCAGGGCTGCACTTTGTAGGTCAATACACTAGTCCTTCTTTAATAAAAAGATGATCAGTATCCTTTGATTTATAGTCTCAGAAACCCACTGGAGGGTCAGTTGTGTGTCAGAATGGACTCAACACAAATGGTGAGGATCATCATCATTGAAATTAAACCCAATATCTAGTTTTGATTATATCAAAGCATAAGACATAGCATAAGTGAACACGTTTTAATTGGAACATGAACCCAAGAAATCTGAATGACAAAAGGAGAAAAGATAAATATAGATTAAAGCCACTACAACCAGAGCTTGAATCTACCAGCTTCTTTGAGAAGCACACAGAATGAAACCCAGAGATGATTATTGAAGGTATTTTTAAAAAACATCTCCTTCTGCTGAG
>NW_006400182.1:319541-320903 GCF_000299155.1 Elephantulus edwardii | reverse complement strand
GAGAGAGAGAGAGAGAGAGAGAGAGAGAGAGAGAGAGAGAGAGAATTTATGTATATGACATTTCTCCCAAAGAAAATATCAACAGGTAAAGCATTTCTGGAAAACTGCAATAAATTTCATCAAATCACTGAAAGAAAGTAAAGAATTGAATCCTGTGCTCTTCTGAAGAACTATCTCTGTGGAATAAAATTGGCAATAGTGATTGAAAGCTAGACAGGAATCCTAGCATGCAGCAAGTATACATTGGAGGAGAAATAATTAAAAAACCGAAAGATGAAAAATAATGCACAGCTAGAAGAAGTTGTCAACTCCACTGAAATATACATGTAGAAATTGTTGAATTTATGAATGTTTTACTATGTATATTTCAATTACAATTTAAATTATAATTTAAAATACATATATTTACAATTCAATTAGAATTTTTTTAAAAAATGTAAGTACATATTATTTGAGAATCCTAGCCAAGCAATAATTCATATGCTGATAGAGTAGAAAAAAATGAACATAAAAAAAGAAAAAATATTTAACTCACAGACTTTCACATAAAATGACCGGCCCATATATCGGTATAATGGGAATTAAGTAAATATAGAGATTTTCAGAACAGAAAATGAAGTATAAACTATTAATTCTTTCTCTCATTTCCATCCAGTAGAAAATTACTTAGAGCTGACCCTCCAGCTAGTTTTAGAGGCTGTAAATGACATAGGAAAAGATTTCCTACCATTCTCCTGCAGAACAGCTAGTGCATTTGAACTGAGTGTCTTTGGGTTGCCAGTGTAACTCTTTACCCACTTATTAAATAGAAATGAAAACTTTAAATGGAAAAAATATTATGTGCTGTTTCATGAGTAATAAAAAGAGAATCTTGAATATGGTAGACTTATGGAAAGAGAAAAAATAACAGCAGCCAAAATAGAAGGAAACTGGAAAGTGAAATATTTACACAAAGGGTTGTCAATTTGGTTAGGGAAAGAAAGAAGTAAATCTTTATATAATGTTTGGACATTAATAAGGAAAAGAATTTTAATACAATTTTTACCATACTGGGAAATACTTCCTATATCAGATACACAATAAAAATTTCAAGTTTTCAGAATGGAAGATAAAATACTTCAAGAACAATCAATCAATCAAAAATTAGAGCTATAAAGAGAATAAAAAGAAGCAAAAGAAATAAGTATAAATATTTGTGGAAGATTTTGAGTATTACTTCATGTGTCTGTTGGCCACCCAAATATATTCCATTTGTGAAAATTCTTTCCATGTCGTTAGCACATTTTGTTAATGTGTTGTCAATCTGTATCTTGTGGCGGCTCAGTAGGATCCTGTAAACTTTTTTTAAAATTTTATTAGTTT
>NW_006400182.1:309996-311606 GCF_000299155.1 Elephantulus edwardii | reverse complement strand
TATAAAACTAGAAATGAACCACAGGAAAGTAAAGCTTATAGATCACTCATGTGGAAACTGAATAACTGTCAGCAAGAACATGATTGGATTATAGAAGAAATAAAGAACGAAATCAAAAGTTTCTTGAAACAAATGAAAATAAAAATACAACATACCAAAACCTCTAGGATACAACTAAGGCTGTCCTCAGGAGGCAGTTCACAGAAATAAGAATACACATAAAAAAGGAAAAAAGAAGAAAAATTAATGATCTAATGCAACACCTTCGTTACATAGATCAAGAACAACAATCTAACCCAATAGCCTCTAGAAGAAAGGAAATTATAAGAACAAGAGCTGAGGAAGAAGCTGCACTGCAATCCCAAGGTGAAGTCTCTCTCAGGGAGGAGTGATAGGGAATGGCAAAGGACACACTGACAAAGGAGATTAATCAGAACTGGCTTTGACAAGCACTGTGGCAATTGGACAATTAAAACAGACATTCGGGGCGGGGTGAAAGAAGAACGAACTGGGGAGGAGGGTAGAGAAAACAGTGCAACAATGAATGAATGAAAACCCAAAATCTCTGTAAATGTTCACTAAAACTAATAAAATTTAAAAAATAATAAAAAATAAATAGTTGCTTTTTACCAATAATAAATAGTTGCAAAGAATTTCTGTGCAGTGGTGTGTGTACAATGTTTTTTATATTTGCACCATAACATGTTGCCCAGTAGAAAAAGCATATTCAGTTTTATTGCTTTGTCAAAATTTTTAAGTTTCTGCTGTAATTTTCTAAATCTACTGAAATGTATGCATTAATCATAAAAACTGGAGAAAGAGAGACTTAATTTTCCATTATGACTTACTTTCTAAGTAAGTCTTCATCTAAGTGCTTCTTCAGTGATATATTTGAAAGGTTAAGTAATAAAAATTACATATTAGCTGAGGACTAGAATTCTGGGGTCTAGTCTTTGTTTTAATTCTGTCTGATTCCTGCTATGGTGAGGTGAATTCCTAACATTTAAAAAAGAGCCTTTTACTAATTATGCTTACATTAATTAGAGTCCCAGTTTTTAGATAATTCTTTCCCCCCCTCACTTATATTGATTTGTGCACAAACTTTATATACCTGGTGTATCATTCATGTGCATTGTGGTTCACACATTCTTCACTCATTGAGTTTCAAACAATCATTTATATATTGTGTTTTATAAAATTAATCACCATTGATCTACTTTTTCCCCATCTTTTCAGGTCTCCACCAGATATTTTTTAATTCCTTCACATCCCAGCCCCCTCAGTGTGCATGTGGATTTCACAGCAAAGAGACAAATTTTCTTACACAGAATGTCATTGGTTCCTTTGTATATGAATAGTTCAATTTTAAAACGTATATGCATATATTCTATTCACATCACTGTATTTTAGGTGATTTTTTAATTTATTTTTTATATTTTAAAAAATTTATTGTGGTAGAATACATAGAACAAAATTGCCATTTTAGCAATCATTTATGAGTTTCCCCCTTTTAACTAGTTTTTTTCTTTTCTTTTTTTATTTAATTTAGTTTGTTTATTTTTCATTTCAATGAACATCTACAGAGATTTTGGAATTCCATTCATTCATTG
>NW_006400182.1:299652-309797 GCF_000299155.1 Elephantulus edwardii | reverse complement strand
CCATAAACATATTTCATCCAGTTTTTCTCAGTCTTACCCCCACCCCAATGCCAGCCTCATTCTACAACAGTGGCACCATAAAGCATTTGTCCCTTTGTGACTGAGATACCTCACTCAGCATTACTCAGCATTTATTTTTAAATTAACTTATTACTTCCTCACAAATGAGCATAATTACATTTTTCTTTAGGAATCTGAACAATATAAGATAGTCTCTTTAAACTTGAAATAAGTTGGATTTTGTCCTAATGAAACCCAAGCATACCAAGGCTGCATAGATCTACAACATTTATCTCCTGTTAAATGCAGAACTCTACTTCATTTTGATTATTCCTTTCTTCCCAAGTGTGCTGTGTTCCAGGCTTCAAATTTTCTATAAAAGTTTTTCATGAAATGAGAGGATAGAATGGCTAATGGGATTTTAAAGAACTTATTTCTAGGCTTCATAGCTTCATTTCCAGTTCCATTTTCAATTGAGCCTTTCATTATTCAAATATTCAGCAGCAATCTACAGCTTACTAATGTCACTTCTACAATAATGGTTTTACATAATAATTGTCTTAGTGGGATTGAATTAGTTCACTTGGTAATGCTCTTCAGTTCCTCTCAAGTTAGGTAATAATTTTATACTGGTTTACATACACAGTTCATGAAGTTCATATACATTGTTTGTCACACTGGACCTTTTCTCTTTACCAATCCCTCCCTCCACTCATCAAATTGTACGACTCTATCTTCTTGGATCCTGTACATGCTTAACAATAATAATCCTATACAGTATTTGTCTTTATGAGACTGAGTTAGTTCACTAACATAATGCTCTTCAGCTCCGCGTATGTTAGGTAGTAATTTACAAAATCATTGCTCTTCCGTGCTGCATAGTATTCCATTGTGTGAATCTGCCACAGTTTCTCAATCCATTCCATTGTGGTTGGACATTTGGGTTGTTTCCATGTTCTTGTGATGGTGAATAATGCTGCTATGAACATTTGTGTACAAGTCTCTGTGACTCAGCTCTCATTTTCTCAGGGTATATTTCAAGCAGTGGAATAGCTGGGTTATAAGGAATTTTTATGTCCAGCTTTTTGAGGAAACATCAAACTACCTTCTAGGATGGTTAAAATCCCAACAATGCGTAAAATTTCTTATCTCACCACATCCTCTCCAACATTTATTACTTGTTGCCCTGTTAAACTTTGCCACTGCTACTGGGGTGAGATGGTATCTCATTGTGGTTTTGATTTGCATTTCTCTCATTGCCAGTGATTTGAAGCATTTCTTGACATGTTTGTTGGCCATCCAAATATCTTCCTCTGTGAAAATTCTTTCCATGTCTTTTGACCATCAGTTGCAGCTCTCTTTGATGCTGACTGTAAATACAGTTCCTCCGCACTAACTGTTGTGGTTGTTATTAGGTACATGGAATCAAGTGTAAGTCTATGAACAACAGATCTGAACCCTGTCCTATCCTGCACTATCCTCACACTTGCTGACTCATAAGAGCTCATTGTGGCAGTCACGGTGACAATCTATTTGGTTGAGGGTCTTCTCTCCTTTGCTGACCCTCGACTTTTTTTAGAGTCATGTCCCTTTCCAAGGAATAGCCCCTCCTAGCAACTTGCTGAAGTGTGTGAATTTCATCATCTTTGCCTTCAAAGAACACTCCATCTGCCTCCTCTCCAAGACACATTTGTTTGCTATTTTGACAGTCCATGGAATGTACAGTGCTCTTCTCCAACACCACAGGTCAGAGGCATCAATTTTTCGTCTTTTGTCCTTTTTTGTTGTCCAGCTTTCAGACGCATACTAAGTGATTGAAAAGAACATGGCCTGAATCAGACACACCTTAGTCATCAAATTTACATCATTGCTCTTGAATAATTTAGAGATGTCTCTAACTGCATACTTTCCTAATATAATACGTCTCCTGATTTCCTGACTGCCAGTACCAAGGGTGTTAATTATGGATCCAAATAAGATGAAAATGTTGACATTTTCAGTCTTTTCTGTATCTATCATGATGTCCAGAATCTTTCTTTTCTAGACATTGAGATGCAATCCTCATTAAAGGCTGTATTCTTTGATTTTATGCTACAAGTGCTTCAAGTCCTCTTCACTTTCAGCAAGTAAGATTGTGTCATCTGTATAATATAGGTTATTAATGAATCTTCTCCAGAGCTTGATGCCACATTCCTTTTCACAGAATCCAGCAGAAATATTGAATATGTGTGGAGAAAGAATACAACCCTGACACACTCTCTTGTTGATTTTAAACCATGTAGTGTTCACAGTGACTGCTGCAATTGGCTCTAATGTTTCAGGAAGTGTGAGGAAGGCACAGAATAGGAAAGGGTTCAGATTTGTTTTTCACAGGGTTCTGGTCATACACCTCGACTTGTCAGCACCTAACAACAACAACAATAACAATATTATCTTGTTCTGTTTGCATGACAGCCTCCTTGTCTACGTATAGTTTTTGCATAAGTACAAATAAGTGCTTTGAAATTCCCATTCTTCTCAATGTTAGCCATAACTTGTTATGATTGACACAGTCAAATACCTTTGCATAGTCAATAAAGCATAAATAAACATTCTTCTGGTATTCCTTACTTTCAGCCAGAATCGATCTGACATAAAAAATTATGTCCCTGGTGCCTCGGCCTTCTAAATCCTGTTTGAATTTCTGGCAGTTTCCTAATTATATACTGTTCTAGCCATATTTTATTAACTGCAGTAGTGTTTTGCTTGCATGTGATACTAATAATATTGTTAGATAGTTAAAAAATACACAGTAGAAAACAAAAGATAGAAAGTGCTGGGTCATATTTGATGATGTAATTACTCATATGCATCATTGCCTATGTCCTGTGTTGTTGTTGTTGTGTGCCATCGAGTCAGCACTGAACCATAGTTTACCCTCTAGTGGATTTCCAAAACAGTAAATTATATGGAAGGAGATTATTCATTCTTCCCCTGCATAGGAGCTGGTGAATTTGAACTCCATGTCTTAGGATTGCAGCACAGTTTTTGACCACTAGGCCACCAGAGCTCCCTCAGCTGTGCCCTAGAGCTTTCTTTTTTAGATTGAAATATCCACCAAATTACATTTGAAATAATGGGAAGGGTAATTAAAAGGGCTAATTAGACAAGTTTGACCCAATGTAAGAAAATAATAAAATTACTTAACTAGTTATAGTGACATGAACAATAAGTCATGGAGGACACAACACAATATTGTAGGAAAACTATAATGAATTGTTGTTGTTGTTGTTGTTATGTGCCGTCGAGTCGCTTGTGACTCATAGCGACCCTATGTACAACAGCCCTAAACTCTGCTCTGTCTTGTGCCAATCACACTGTCTCTGACACTCCCATCCCGATTATCCCAGTCACTGAATCAATCCACCTCATAGAGGGCCTTCCCCTCCTGCGCTGTCCCTCCACCCTCCCAAACATGATGTCCTTCCCCAAGGACCAGTCTCTCCTCACAACATGCCCAAAGTATGTTAGATGGAGCCTCAGAATCCTTGCCTCCAAGGAGCCACCCGCTTTAACCCTTTCCAGGATGAATCTGTTTGTTTTCCTAGCAGTCCATGGTATTCTCAATACTCTTCTCCAGCACCACAGCTCAAAGGCATCAATTCTCCTTCTATCCTCCTTGGTCATTGTCCAACTCTCTGATGCATAACAGGTGATTGCAAAGACCATGGCCTGTATCAGACGTACCTTAATCTCCAGAGTGACACCATTGCTCTTCAGTACTTTGGAGAGGTCCCTAATAGCAGACTTTCCCATGGCAATGCGCCTTTTAATTTCCTGGCTCCTGGTGCCAAGACTGTTGACTGTGGAGCCGAGCAAACTAAAGCTGTGTACAATCTCAATCTCTTCACCATCCATCCTGATGCTGCCAGTTGGTCCAGTGGTGAGAATCTTTGTCTTCTTGACGTTGAGCCTCAATCCATATTGGAGGCTTCAGAGGTCACAAGTGACCAGTGGATTTTATTACTGAACAGAATAACATGTTTGGCTAAAATGTGTCATGAAATAGATCATCATAACAGAAATAATCATGGAAAGTAGAACTGCCAAAGAACTAAAGGAATTTTTCCATTCTCAGATAAAAATATCAATCATTCACCCTCTTTTCCTCCCAAAAAAAGTTTCGATTCTTATTCCCAGGGATAAAAAGTAGTGCTTCCTGTGTGCCACAGGATTTGGAAAGGGTGATGATTTGGGGAGTAAGTCATTAGATCTTTCCCTCAAGGTATCTTTTGGGGAGACTCAAATCTCCAACCTGATGTTAAAATCTAGAAATTAAAGGTGAATCCAGGGTGCTCCTTGGAGACAAGGATAGTGACACTTCTTCTCACACACTTTGAGCATGTTGTTAGGGACATTGGAAAAGGATATCATACTTGGAAAGGTAGAGGGTCAGCAAAGAAGGGGAAGACCCTCAATGAGATGGATTGACAATATGATTTTTTTTTTTGCTGCTCACTGGTAATATGTTTATTTACAAACTGAAGAAAGGAGAGGTCAGAAAACAGCAGGTGGGGTGATGTGGACAACTCAGCTTGGTCAACTCGGTTCAATGTATGTAGAAATGTCGATCTCATCGGGAAGCTGTGCCACGTTCACCTCAAACCGGTTCTGAACTTCACTGAGGGTTTTGGCATCATTCTCGTCAGACACAAAGGTGATAGCCAGGCCTTTGGTGCCAAAGCGACCTGTACGGGCTACCCGATGGAGGTAGGGATCGGAGTCTTCAGGCATGTCATAGTTGAAGATGATGTTGACGCGCTCGATGTCCATTCCTCGACCAAACAGGTTGGTGGCCACCAGCAGACGTCTCCGGAAATCCTTGAACTGCTGATAGCGGGACAAACGCTCCTCCTGGGACATGCCCCGGTGGATGGTTATGGCTGGGAAGTTCTGTTCCACAAGAAGCTGGGCTAGGGCCATGCAGCGCTGCACCATCTTCACGAAGATCACCACCTGGTTGAACTCCAGCACGTCTAAGAGGTCAAAGAGCTTGCGGTTCTTCTCGCTGTCTTTGAGCTTGACGTAGTACTGCTGCAGCCCGTGAAGCGTGAGCTTGGTCTCATCGTCCACAAACACCTCTATGGGGTCTTGCATGAACTTCCTACAGACGGGCCGGATATCCTTGCTTAGGGTGGTACTGAACATCATGCACTGCTTCATGTGGGGCGTCAGCTGGAAGATCTCCTGCACGTCCTGCCGCATGTCCATCTGCTCCAGCATCTTGTCACACTCGTCCAGCACGAAGCGCTTCACGTTCTTCATGTTGAGGCTCCTGTTCCGCGCAAGCGCCAGGATGCTGCCTGGGGTCCCCACGACGACATGGGGACAGTTCTTCTTCAGCACCTCTTCATCCTTCTTGATCGACAGGCCACCGAAGAACACTGACACCTTGACATTGGGCATGTGCTTGGAGAAGCGCTCATACTCTTTGCTGATCTGGAAGGCCAGCTTCCGAGTGTGGCACATGACCAGGACCATCACCTGTCCGTCAACCGGCTCAATCTGCTGCAGGGTGGCCAGAACAAAAACGGCTGTCTTGCCCATCCCAGACTTGGCTTGGCACAGGATGTCCATTCCCAGAATGGCCTGGGGGATACACTCGTGCTGAACCTCAGACGGATGCTCAAAGCCACAGTCCACAATGGCCCTCAGCAGCTCCGGCTTGAGCAGGAAGTCCCGGAAGCCAGAGCTGTGAATGGACACGTAGGAATCCTTCTTGGGTGGAGCTGGAGTGCTCTCGGGAGGAGCCTGGGGCTCTTCATCTTCCTCGTAATCCAGCAGCTCGTTTTCCACATCTTGTTCTGTCATGGTGCGAGTCTTCCGGGCGCTGAGAGTCAAAAAAGCCCGACAATATGATTTTAACAGTCCTCCCAAGTATGTTAGAGATGGTTAGGTCGGCACAGGTAGGGTAAACTTCAGAACCATTGTTCTCAGGGTCACTTAACAACAACAACACTAACCACCCAAGAGCTTCATCTTGTTAGTTAATAATTTCCATGTTATTTTTTATTCCCTTGGTAGTTAGTTTGCTCCTAAGTATAAAATTGTTGTTGTTGTTGTTATTGTTGTTGTTAGGTGCCATCAAATCATAGATAACACATAGCGACCCTATGAATGAGAGACCTGAACACTTATATAACGTTCATCATTTCTCCTTGTTCGTAGAGCTTCTGGAGTCAAGATATTTCAGAAGTGGATGCCACTCCTGCTTCCAACATTGTTTTAATTGGAGAGCTCCACGAAACACTGTCTTTCCACCATGGGTAACCATTATCACATTTGACTCATCAGTGTCACAGTGCTCAGCATCACAGCCACCATGAGTTACCACTGTAGAGCAAATGGACAAACCAGTGCTATACCACTTAGAAGAATGTTTGACCAAAAGCAAGCTCTGAGGTCTGCCTTATCCAGAGCCAGTCTCACTGACTCTGACACACCTACCCCCACTGCCCAAGTTACTGTAACAAAATATCTCATCTTCTCCAGGTATGAAGTCCCTATCCAAGGACTGGTCCCTCCTAACCACATGCCCAAAGTATGTGAGATAGATCTTCAGAATCCTTTTCTCCAAGGAGAAGCTTGGTTTCACCCTCTCCAAGATGGGCTTGTTTGTTTTCTTGGCAGTTTATGGTATGTTCAAGACTCTTCTCCAGCATCAAAACCCAAAGGCTTTGATTCTTCTTCTCACTGTCCAGTTCTCTGATGTATAACAAGTAGTTGTTAAGACTATAGACTGAATCAGACTCACCTTATTTTCTCTACTGATATTGTTGCTTCTCCGTACTCTGGAGACATCCTTGACAGAAGATTTTCCCAGTGCAATTAATCTTTTGATTTCCTGGCTCCTGGCGCCAACAGTGTTGATTGTGGAGCCAAGCAAGCTATAATTGTAACAACCTCAATCTCTTCTCCCTCTATTTTAGTACTGCCAATTGGTCAAGTGGTGAGAATCTTTGTCTTCTTAATGCTGAACTTCAATCCATATGGAAGACCACAGTCCTTGACCTTCTGTAGCATGTGCTTCAGGACATGGAAATAAAATACTAGTAGGGAAAGTTATAGACATTTAGATTTTTCCAAAAGGAAGTATTCTGCTGCTATTCATAAACACTGGCTAATTCCCCCAGAACATCAGTAGACTCCTCTTTCCATACTAGCTCTGTAAAATCCACAGAAGCCTGTCCACCAAGGATGATCCTATTTGACATACCTTTGTCATCCTTCCCGGCATCACAGTAACCCCTGAGCCACAACAGTGTGATAAACTGACAGATACATTTTTGAAGGTGTCAACAGATTTGATTATTTCATTGTGATTTGAGTGAAAGTTTGTGAAGTATGCCATTTTCAATCAATCATTTGGCTTTATAACTCAATTACAATACCATTACCAATTAACCATTTGTTTTATATTACCTTTCCCTCTGGCCATAGAAACAAGTGCTTATTATATGTCTGTAATTAATATCCATGAAGGCAGCAGTCAAGAGATCAAATAATAAATTATTTGCACTGTTGTTATTGTTAGGTGCTATTGAGTTGAGTATGACTCATAGTGACCTGATGAAAAAAGATCTGAACCCTGTTCTATGCTGACCATCCTCACACTTCCTGAAACAAAAGAGCCCATTATGGCAGTCACCGTGTCAATATACCTCATTTAAGATCTTCCTCTCCTTCACTGACTCTCCACCCTTCCCAGTAACATGTCCCTCTTTAAGGAATAGCACCTCCTCTCAACATGCCCAAAGTATGTGAGAAGAAGCCTCATCATTCTTGCCTCCAAAGAGCACTCCAGCTGGAACCTCTCCAAGGCATTTTTGTTTGTTCTCTTGGCCTTCCATAGAATGTTCATTGCTCTTCTCCAAGACCATAGCTCAAAGGTGTCAATTATTTTCTGTCAATCTTATTCATTGTCCAGTTCTCAGACACATAGCAAGTGATCAGAAAGAGTATGGCCTGAATCAGATGTACCTTAGTCCTCAAAATGGCATCATTATTTCTCAGTAATTTGGAGAGGTCTCTAACTTCAGGTTTTCCCTGTGCAATGTGTCTCTTTACTTTCTGACTCCTAGTATCAAGGGTATTAATCATTGGTATCAAGGGTATTAATCATTGAACTAGGTAATGTTATTACAAAAGACTTCCTGATGACTAATGTGCCTGGCCTTTTCAGTTAACACATACAGATATAAAAACTGGACAATAAATAAAGAAGATGGAAGAATTGATGACTTTGAATTATGATGGGCAAAGGTTGTGAAGAAGAATGGACTATCAGAAGAATAAAAAAAATCTGTCTCTCAAGAGCAGATGCTTCTTAGCACAAAGAATGCCAAGCTTTGGTCTCACTTACTTTGGACACTTACTTCGAATAATCATTTTGTGAAGAAAGACATCATATATGGTAAAGCAAACAGTTAGCAAAAAAAAAAATAGTGGAATACATTCATGACAACACAGTGGTTGCAACAATGAGCTCCAACTTAGCAATCATTGTAAGGATGGTGCAGGACTGGGCACCATTACATTCTCCTATACATCGAGTCATCTCTGAGTAGGGAGTGACTTAAACGCACCAAGAAACAATAAAAATATGTAAATTTTGTTTTAATTTTTTACCCTTTCTTTGTTCTTCTACAGTGATGAATAGTAAAAATCTTTCAACATGAATTGGAAAGAAATTAAGTCACTCTGTCACTCCAGGTTGTTGAGGGTTTTTCTCTTTTGCTAAGTCTCCACCATTTCCATTATGATATCTTTTACTAAGGACTGGCCTTCCCTAATAACATGCCTCAAGTATGTGAAATTGAGTGTTTCTCCATCCTTTACTCTAAAGGGCTCCCTAGTTGCACGTCCTCCAAGACAGATTTGTTTGTTCTTTTGGCATTCCATGCGATACTCAGTACTGATTGCCAATATCACAATTTAAAGATATTTATTTCCTTCAGTCTTCCTTATTTGTTGTAAAAATTTCACACACTTATGAAAGAATTGAAAATACTTTGGCTTGAGTCACATAAACTTTTGTTTTTACATCCTTGCTCTGAAGCACTTTGGAGAAGTACTTGACAGCAGATTTCCCCAATGCAACATGCCTTTTGATTTCTTGACAGCTGTGACCATGTTACAGCAGGGTTCATTGATTGTGGATCCAAGTAAAATGAAATGGTTGACAAATTCACTCTCTCAATATGAATATGAATAATGAGCAACCATGAAGAAACAGAATAGAATCTCTGGGTAAAAGAAAATTATTTCATGTGGTTAATTAATCATACTGAACTGGAAATCTATTACAGAGTGATTAACCCACATTTGATGAGGTCTTACCTCTTCTCACTGGTAAAGATGAGAATTTTCTTTTTGTGGTTCTCTTTTCTTCTTAACAAAGTTTAATGGCTTTACTGTTGTTCCTTGTACTGTTTAGGACTTTTTGAAATTTAAACAGTAGGTGTAATTTTATTTTCTTATTTCCAGTTATGATCATAATTAACAGGTATGTTTTCTTCCTATACTCTCTGGTTTGTACTATATTTGCTCTACTTTTCCCATGACTTTTTTTATTAAGGTTTTAATGTAAGTTTATAGAGAACTTGAATTTTTAGTCATTCATTTTCCTCCTTTCCCCCTCTACCCCTTAGTCGTTTTATGTGGGTTTTTTTTTTAAGAAAAAAAAATTCTTTCATTGTTATACAGTATCCCTCCCCTTGCCCCAGTACTATGTAGCTCTTATTCTGGACTTTTGTCATGTCAGTAATACCTAATCATACATTCCTTTTATAGAGTTCTTTCCCTTATCTGTTTCAATGCTGTGTAAATTGTTTAACCCCTTTTGCCTTAGTTTCCCCCCAATATTCATGTCAATCTCTTTTTTAACATTTTTTTATTTTATTAATTTTAATGAACATTTACAGAGATTTTGGATTTCCATTCCTTCATTGTTGTACTATTTTCTCTACCATTTCCCAGTTCATTTCTTTCTTTTTTCCCCCCCTTGAAAGTCTGTTTTAATTGTCTCATTGCCACAGTGCTTGTCAAAGCCAGTTCTGATTAATCTCCTTTGTCAGTGTGTCCTTTGCCATTCCCTATCACTCCTC
>NW_006400182.1:278674-282008 GCF_000299155.1 Elephantulus edwardii | reverse complement strand
TTTACCCCACCCTTAGCCCAGTGCCATTACCCACTTACTTCCCAGCTCCACCCTCCACCAGGATAACCCTTCTCATCTACCAAGTCCCTTCAGAAAATATCTTCCATTGTCCAACCCATGATCTGACAGTTTGTATCTTAAGCTTTCTTGGCTTCTGTGATTCCAAACACGTTGACTGCTGACATTTTTCTTTTGACCAGTGTCTCTTAACTTTAGTTGTGCTGTCTCCCAGGGAAGGTGACGTGTCCTGTAGAACTTCTGTGTAGTTTATGTTTCTCCTTCTGGCCCGTTCAATGCCTGTCCATTGCATATCTTCGGTGGCTGTGGACCTCAAGCCTCACTTCTGCCCAAGACCATGCTTGTCAGAGCTTCCAAGGGCTTGCTCCCGCCGGCAATCCCGGGTACCTGTGAAAAACGCCTGTCCTTGCTTACGTGCGGTGGCTGCGGCCCTCAAGCCTCACTTCCGCCCAAGATAGAATTAGTTAATTACAATATCTGCTAAATATTGCCTCACCATTCATCCAACTATCTATTTATTAATTTTTATTTCTCACCTTCCTTTGCACCTCTGGTAACTAGTCAAAGTTAATTCTATCTATGTGTACATATCTCTTATTAGTTTTTTGTAATAGTGTTCATATGCCTTAATAGGACTTTTGTAATTAACTTATTTTACTTTCTCTCTGATGTAATCTGATTTCTTTTCATCTTTTTAATGCTTTGTCCTTATTGAAAAAAGAATAAGATCACTTATCATAGTCCAATATTTTATACCATATCAGTTGTTTTAGCCAGCACTTGAGAATTCTTTTTTCTTCTTGATGACTAGACTTATGGAATACTCTTGTTGTCAGTTGAAATCAAATTGATTTAGATTCATGATGAACCCTGGGGGCAGAGAAGAAATGTCTTGTATGTTTCTACATTAGCATTTTCCAGAAGCAGATTGTCAGGTCTTTTCCCCACAAAGCTCTGGGAGGGCTTGAACTACCAGCTTTCATTAACAGGCAAATGCTTAGTTACCTGGCTGCTGTGGCTGCTTTGGGAACACCCACACCATTCCAGGTCAAGCTCTATCAGTTATTTTTTAAACATCTGCGTTTTGTATATTTATTGTTTATTTAAAGATGAAAAACTTAAACTCCAGGAAATATTTTCCTAATTTTATTTGTTTTCTCTTTACAAACCTGTCATTTGCTTGATATGAGATCTATGATTTGATCTTGCAGGTAGGTGTAGATTCCTTCATCTAATGACTTTTTCTATTTTATATTTTTCATCTATATTATTTTTAAGGGTTACTATTATTTTAATTTTTTTTGGAAGAAGCTTCTGAATGGATTGCTTTTCTCATTAACTAGTATAGAGTCACATGACCTTTCCTAAACCCGTCACTGGTGAAGAGAATCCGTGTGATTGGCTTAAATTGGATGGGTTTTACTCCTGAGCCAGGAGTGCATGGAGCAAAGGAATTGAGGTAATTTGAAGAGCTTTTTTAAAAATTAGAACTCTAATGTCAGGAGACGAAGACCCTGGATGAGACAGATTGACACAATAATCAGGGCAATGGGACTAGGTGTGTTGGAGTCAGTGAGACTGGCTCAGTACAGGGCAGGATTCCTATCTGTTGTACATAATGTCCTATGAGTCGTCCTATGCATTCCAAGGACACGGAACAACAACAATGAAAGAAATGGCTTAGGGTTGGCAGCCAGCCAGCAGTGTCCTCATTAATATTTTTTAAATAAAATTTTTATTTTATGCTGGTTTACTCAAAATGTTTGCATACTTTCTTTCAAACCAGATCTTTCTCATTTCCTTTACCAATTCCTCCCTCCACCCATCAAATTGTGCGACCCTGTGATTAACCGACCATCTCCCTCCACGCCTGCCCATCCTCACTTCTCGGCTCCTACCCACCCCACCTTGCATCCCCACACATGTTGTACAATAATGGTCTTATACACCATTAGTCTTAATAATTGAACAGTCAGTAGGCACGAGGAAAGAGGCTTGCCTATCCTTTCATTGATTAGACATGATCACAGGAAGATTTAGAGGTAGTTGTGGCAAAGATTTTAATAATAGAAATGACACATTGTTGATACGATTTGGAAATAAGCATATGTCATCAAACTGTTCATAAATTTGAAAAGGGGATCTATAAGAATTTTCTTTTCCTCTACAATATTTTTTTCTTCTCTTCCTCCCACCTTTTATTTATTTCATTGCTGATTAGTTCCAGTAATTATTTGTATACACACAGGTGGTCTAGGAAGCAGTTCTCCCACTGACACCTGAGAACAGTTCAGTATAACATATGTTAACAAGTCAAAGTTCCTAATTTGATGAAGTATTCAAGGTACCACATGCACCCCCTGCCTTGTACAGCTTGATAAAGGTTGCCAAGGAGATGAGTGGCTAGTTTAATGAGAGCTGATAATGGTCCTTTCAAAGACTTCACACAGCCAAAAAGGGGAGGAAAAATGAGGAAGAAACAAAAGTAGGTTGAGATGAGTAGGTGCATTGAAAAGGTTTCTCTTCAAACTTGCATTGCCCCCTCTAAACCCAGTATTTAATGATATACACTGGTAATGTAGCTTGCATTTGGCTGAATAGCTTATTGACAGGTGCACAATGCTCCCTCACTGAGCTAATTCACATCCTGCTGATGTCGGCCTGCTCACAATGCAGTGAAAATTATATGGGTTATGAAACACCAAACTCTGGAGGGTTCTTATTCAATTAGTTTCTCTATGGAACAGCATCTGGACTAAATTGGCTTTGCCCATGAAATCTAGTCATTCCTCAGCCCACCTGTGAGCAATTCCCCTGCATGTTCCCCTGTATTTTTTCTTGTTATGTGAATAGTTTAATATTGTTTTTCCATTTCTTTCCTGTAACTTGTTGTTTGCAAATTATAAGACTGCCAGGAACTATTTAATGATTTCATTTAACATGAAGGTCTTTGGAAGTGGGAGGACCAAAGAACTACACAATCTGTCCTGTAATCCAGAAGTAAGATAGATTTAAGAACTTGCGCATTCATTTTGGTGCTTTTGGCTTGTTTGTTTCTTTATGAGATGCTCTAGTATTGATAAAACAGTCAGATTAACATTTGTAAAAAAGTGAAGGTGGTGTGGGATAGCTGAGTATCTACTAATTCTCCAAAAGAAACTGCCCCTTTCTACAACATCCAAAATACAAACCTAATCCAACAACCAGAGCCAAGGAAGAGGAGATTGAAGATTTTTACCAACTTTTACAATCGGAGATTGATCGAACATGCAACGAAGATGCATTGATAATAATGGGTGACTGGAATGCAAAAGTC
>NW_006400182.1:275272-277249 GCF_000299155.1 Elephantulus edwardii | reverse complement strand
AAAATACTAAATGAATGAGGATAATAATAACCTTTCTAGACATTGCATTAGCCTCCATTGAAAAGTATCCAAAGAGATGAGGAAGTAAGAGTAGCGCAGCTCCTCACTCCCCCAGAGTGGAAATCAGATAAACAGCCTGTACTCTAGCCCTGAAGATCCCCAATAGGGAGAAGTTTCATTTATTCATTGTTGACTCACAGACTCACCATTGAGGCACTGAGAATAGGGTTTATTAGTTTGGAGAGTGGGAGAGGAAAAGAATAAAATCCAAAACAAGCCCAGGTTTTATCTTAAGTTCCAGGGCACAATTCCTCAATTACTCCAGGCTCTAGTTTCAGTTGAGCAGTCAAATCCAAATCATTCAACAAGATTTGCCTCAGAGCACTTATAATTCAGCGTCTCCTTCAATCATCCAGAAAAAAACAAGAAAAACCTTTAACTAGGGCCAGTATAAATGCAAGAAGGCTCAGGTCACACCTTGACACAGTTTCTCCACATCAATGCCATGGTCTCTCCTCCACCATCACCAGGGTCTCACTCTCACCAGGCCCTTGCTCCAGTCTTCCTCAGGTCTTGCTATCACAAGTCTTGCTCACCTCAAGTGTTGACAACCAGTGTGAGAAGCACTCTTTCTTTTATCATAGTCCCACAGCTTTTGATGATCTGCAAGACTATGTGTCTGAAGTTAAGGTAGCTGGAGACCAGAAGGGCTAACTGTAATGGCTTAAAGGAAGCCAACATTTAGGCTAACACCACAGCCTAATTTCTGACTTTTCTTTGTCATTATTTGTCATTACCTGAATGATCAACTTTCCCCTTAACATCATCATATTTAGGGAAATATGTAAGCCAACTGCTTTTCTCCTTATGTCATAATGTCCTCATTTTAGCTGTTGTTGTTGATTGCCTTCGAGTTGAACACAACTCATAGTGACCCTACGAGCAAAAGGCATGAAACCCCTCTACAACAATCAACATTTATCAAAGTTCACAGAGTTTCCGGAGGCTTGTTGCTTAGGAAGTGAATGCCACACTTTGTCCAGTCTTATCAAACTAGTACTCAGAGGAAACAAGCATTTCTTTTTCTCTGAGGAATCTTACATTACCGTTGATTCATCTATTCATCTATTCCAGTGATTCATCTATTTGTTGAAACACCTCAATTGGTATCCCGTAAACCGATCAACCCAACAGCTTGATTTATATTATTATAGCTTCACTGTTGAATAATAAAATAAAAAAGATAGATGAATACCATCTAATCTAGCAATCTATTAGGTATATATCCTAAAGAAATAAATGTGACATGAAAATAAATCCATATTCATGTTTATTGAAGCACTATTTATAATAGTAGGAACTACTGGTGGCCTTGTGGGATAGAAGTAGCACTGCCAACCCAAAATCAGACAGTTTGAAGCAACCAGCTTTCCCATGGTAGAGAAATAGGCAATATCCTCCAGTGAGTTAGAGCCTCTGAGTGTCAGCTATGACTTGATTCTAACTGAATGGCAATGAGTTATTGTTATTTGCTTGTGTATAATAGCAAAGAGTTGGAAACAACTCAAGTTTCCAACAATGGACAAATAATTTAAAAACTGTGTCACATTCTCAAAATGGAGTATGACACATCACTAAAAAGTAATAAAAATATTAATGAAATACTGCACAATTTCGATGAAATTAGAATAAATTATTCTGAGTGACATAAGTCAGTCACAAGAGGACAACTATTTTATAAGACCACTAATATGATAAACGCATCCCTGGCATACGCCCTTCCCAATTTTGAACCATGCAGTGTTCCCTTGCTCTGTTCTGATGACTGCCTCCTGGTTCAAGTATAGGTTTCGCATTAGAATGATCTAGTGTTCTGGGATTCCCATTCTTCTCAGAGTCGGCCACAGTTTGTTATGATCCACACAGTCAAATGCCTTTGCATAGTCAATGAAACACAAATATACATTCTTCTGGTAT
>NW_006400182.1:268140-274422 GCF_000299155.1 Elephantulus edwardii | reverse complement strand
TGTTATGCATCAGAGAGTTGGACAATGACCAAGGAGGATAGAAGGAGAATTGATGCCTCTGAGCTGTGGTGCTGGAGAAGAGTATTGAGAGTATCATGAACTGCTAGGAAAACAAACAGATTCATCCTGGAAAGGGTTAAACAGGGTGGCTCCTTGGAGGCAAGGATTCTGAGGCTGCATCTAACTTACTTTGGACATGTTGTAAGGAGAGACCGGTTCTTGGAGAAGGACATCATGCTTGGGAGTGTAGAGGAACAGCACAGGAGGGGAAGGCCCTTTATGAGGTGGATTGATTCAGTGACTGGGGTAATCAGGATGGGAGTGTCAGAGACAGTGTGATTTGCACAGGAGAGAGCAGAGTTTAGGGCTGTTGTACATAGAGTATCTATGAGTCGCAAGCCACTCGACGGCACATAACAACAACAACAACAACAATATGATAAAACCCCAAGAAATGGCTTTACACACAGAAAGAAACAAACTTGGAGGTTTAACAGAGATGAAAGTGGGTGGAAAGAGCAACAAAACCAAAATAAAGAAAAAGAAAAGGCAGATGAAACTTAAAATCCATATGTTTGTAAAGATATAATCTATGGAGTGTACAGGGACAACTTTGTTTCTGTAACATCACTCAGAAACTCAGAAGTAGAAGCAAAACGGGATGAACTTTACTGCTCCAGAACAAGTGCAGGGGAAGACACTTAGACAAAGTGGTAGATGATTGTAGTTGAAATGCCAGATAATGGGATCAAAGTTGGAAGGAGGAGTACAAAGAGGCAGAAAGCAGCTGTTGAATAGCAGCAGAAGTTTCAAGAGCCTGGGAGCCTCAGAAAAACGAAGAAAAGCCTGAATTAGATGAGTTGGGGATATTAGAGTTCCAAGCTACACACTTCTAACAAGTAGCTAATAAAAAATATAGGAAATGCTTCTGACCAAACTTTTAAATGCAAATAAAAATAGCATTCTTACTTCTACATTTGGAAAAACTCCCTTATTTATAATGAAGTACCCAAAAGAATGAGGATATGGGTAAATGAGTAACTTCATTCCCAGGCTTGCTTCCTATGCAGGTTTAGGTCCTGATCATTGCAATAAAGCAAGCCATAACAATTTTTTTGGCTTTCCAGTGTATATAAAAGTGATGTTTGTACTATGCTTTAGTCTATTACATATGTAGTAGCATTATGGAAAAGTTTAAAATACTGAAATAATCACTAAAATTTGATACAAAATCATCACAGGCTAATTGAAAAATGGTACTTGCTTGCGTACAATCTGTGACGTGAAAGAAAGTAATGTACAATAAAACTAAGTCTGCACAAACTGCAGATGGGACCAGATGTTGACACAAACCCCTATAATGGGTTATTTGGAAATATCTACCAAAATTAAAATTGCCATACTGTCTTCTCAGTCAAATCTGTAACTAGAATTATGCTCATACAAGTTTTCCCAAAATGTACACAGTGGAGCCTCAATATACCAATCATTTATTCATTCAGCAATTACTTTCTGGATAAATACATTGTTCCAGGTAATGATTGTAAAAGTGTAATTTCCAAAAGTGAAAAGTATGACTCTCCAACAAATATATAATGAGCATACACCACAAATTTTATTCAAGTCATTAATCAGTGAAGGAAGCAATATAGATCTTTCAAAAGGGAAAATTAAAATAAAATTGCTAAAATAGATACAAACTGGTTAAGATTTATAAAAAAGTTGACACATAACCCTAGAATTATCTTTCTATAGGTATAAATGAATTGCATTTCTTCTGAATATGGGAAAGTCTGCTGGCAGAGACCTCTCCAAAATACTAAAGAGCAACAATGTCATTCTGGAGACTAAGGTATACCTGATACAGACTATGGTCTTTGCAATTACTTGCTGTGCATCAGAGAACTGGACAATGTCTAGGGAGGATGTAAAGAGAGTTGATGTCTTTGAGCTGTGGTGCTGGAGAAGAGTATTGAATATACCATGGACTGCTAGAAGAACAAACATGTTTTTCCTGGAGAGGGTGAAGCCAGGCTGTTCATTGGAGGTAAGGTTACTGAAGCTTTGTCTGACATAATCAGACAAAGATCAGTCCTTGGAGAGGGAAGTCATGTTTGGGATGGTTGAGGGATAGCGCAGGAGAGGAAGACCCCAGACGAGATGGATTGATTCAGTCACTGGGGACATGGGGATAGGTATGTCTGAGACAATAAGATTGGCAAGGGATAGAGCAGGGTTTAGGGCTGTTTTACAATAGGGTTTCTATGAGTCACAGGTGTCTTGACAGCACAGAACAACAACAACAACTTCTGGATATAAATTAATCAGTTAATATGCAAAGGCTTTTGACTGTGTGGATCACAACAAGCTATGGCTGACTCTGAGAAGAATGGGAATTGCAGAACATTTGATTGTGCTAATGAGAAACCTATACTTGGATGAAGAGGCAGTCATCAGAACAGAGCAGGGAGACAATGGATGGTTCAAAATCAAGAAAGGGGTCCGTCAGGGATGTATTTTGTCTCCATACCTTTTCAATCTGTATGCAGAACAGATCATCCGAGACACTAGGCTATATGAGGAGGAATGTGGCATCAGGATTGATGAAAGAATCAACAATCTGTGTTATGCAGATGACACAACACTGCTTGCTGAAACTGAGGAGAACCTGAACTGCTTGCTGCTGAAAGTCAAGGATTGCAGTCTTCAATTTGGATTGAAGCTCAATATCAGGAAAACAAAGATTCTCACCACTGGGCCAATTGGCAGCATCAGGATGAATGGTGAAGAGATTGAGATAGTTAACAGTTTTCGTTTGCTTGGTTACACAGTCAACACTCTTGGTAGCAGCAGCCAGTGAATCAAGAGATGGATTGCATTGGGAAAGTTAGTTGTGAGGGACCTCTCAAGAGTACTGAAGAGCAACGATATCAGGCTGGAGACTAAGGTGTGCCTGATCCAGGCTATAGTCTTTGTAATTACGTGCTATGCATCAGAGTTGGGCGGTTAATAAGGATGATGGAAGGAGAATTGATGCCTTTGAGCTGTGCTGCTCGAGAAGAGTGTTGAATATACCGTGGACTGCTAGGAGAACAAACAGGTTTGTCCTGGAGAAGGTGAAGCCAGAATGCTCTTTTGAGTCAAGGATTCTTAAGCTTTGTCTGACATACATTGGGCATGTTGCAAGGAGGGACTGGTCCTTGGAGAGGAACATCATGTTTGGGAGAGTGGAGGGACGGTGCAGGAGAGGAAGACCCCTGATGAGATGGATCAATTCTGTGAGTTGAGTGGTGGGAATGAGTGTGTTTGAGACGGTGAGGTTGGCACAGGACAGAACGGCATTTAGGGCTCTTGAACACAAGTAACTTGATGGCACATAACAACAACAACAACATGCATCCTTTTAGAATCTGAAACCTTTAAAATGAGTGGCAAAATTGAACATAAATATATTCTCCTAGGAAATAATTTTTTAAATAATTTCTAGGTGATCTTAAAAGAACATCATGCACCAGTTGAGAGGTTGTGCAGGTGAAATTTCAGAATGGCTTTCATAGGACATTGGCTTTGCTGTCACAACATTACTGGTGAGCTTGGGTTTTGGTAATGCAGTTATTACCACCTTTTACTAGCAACATGGGATATTTAGATTACTAAAATGGGAATTGACCAGTTCTACTATCTTGTCAGGCTTAAATTGAACAGGTTTAGAGGCAGGATGTGGGAATCTTGCTACTAGCAAGAAAGAAACATAAAATTCTGTGAACAATGTTCTTTGGAGTCAGAGATTCTTTCTTGAGATGGAGATGGAACAAGATTGATTGACAAACCACAGTAGCAACAATGGTGAATCAGAGCCTGATGTGATACAGAGCTCACCTGGGTCTGCTAGCTCATGGAACCAGAACCAGAGACTATCATCTAGGTTGGTAGAGGACTAGGGGGTGGGGAGATGCCATAATTGGCAGGAATGAAAGAGCTTGGTAACACTGACCTGAAGCTATGAAGCTGAAGGTTAAAGAGCCTGTGAGCATGACTGAGAAGCTGCCCAGACTGAAAAATTGCATTTTTGTTAAATTCGAATTGTAACTTTAACTTTCATAATCATGAGTACTGACATTGCAACTTATTAGTACACCAAGCAGGAGAACAGTGAGAGTCCTGGGACAGGCGTTTGGTATTTGAGTTGGTAGAAGTCAGTTCAGAACATGTCGGGGACATGTTTGGCCTTGTAGCAATTTGTTTTGTGCCATGGATGTTGTTGATGAAGACGATCTGCTGCTTCCTTTACACTCTATCAGCCACATTGTTGTTATTATTGGATTAGTCATTATTTCCATCATTTGGTCTCCATCTTTTCTCACTGATAAGTAATTTCTTTGAAAGTGTAGATGTGTAGATGTCTTTTTTCTTATTTTCCATAGTAATTTGATTTATAACATTTCTCCCTTCACTCCCCCTCATCTTCTCCCTTTCCTCCTCTGTATTCAACCACTTACACATATCCTATTCCAAGTTATTAATTGCAATCCACATATTTCCATTTGCCTATTAATTTTAGGTTGTCTTCCACCATATTTCTTTTACATAAACTTATTTCCACGTGTCTATTTTTTTTTCTTAGCATTACCTATATGCTTGGGATATAGTAATGAAGAAGACAGATAAGCTGCTTTCCTCCTTGAAGTAACAATATTTGTGATAAGAAAAAACAAGGGGGAGCGATAGAGTAAGTGGTTAAGATGTAGAGGACTGTTGTTATTATAACATGTTATGCACACAGCCAATGAGAAATGATGCTTTCTGTGCAGTTTGTGGGATAAAGATGTATTTCCCCCCCACTTAAGAATTGAGAGAGAAACAGTGAAATAGTCTCCAAGAATTAGGGTTACAATGTAATAGGATTTGTTTATCTGAGAACAGATGTTTCAAAGCCATTCAAATGATACATGAAGTGGTTTAGAAGGAAGTGGAAAGAATGAGAGAGAAACCATAAAAGTAGAAAATAGTAACAATAGACAAAAACATTGTGCATGTGAAAATTAATAATAGCTGGGATGTTACAACAGTGGGTATAAATAACCAAGTTTAATGTAATATAATAAGATTACCTAATACCATTTTAAAAAAACTACAGAAAACCTCAAAATCCCAGAGGCACCACACACACACACACACACACACACACACACACACACAGAATTAAATTTTTAAAAAATTCAGCTTCAATATATAAAGAACATCCTATAACAAGAAATTCTGAACAAACTTAAACTTGACAACTGTTTTTGAATGGATCTGAGAACTGAGGCAGGGAAACACTGTTATCCCAAAGCATTTAGAATTAGTTGCAACTCCCTGATTAAAACAATCTTGGAAGCAGGAGTGGCATCCACTTCCATAATAGCTTGCCTCTGGAAACCCTATGAACCTGGAGAAAGGACGAAAGTTATACAAGTGCCCAGATCTTTCTTTCATTAGGTCGCTATGAGTCGCCTACGACTTGATGGTGCTTAACAATGACAATAGCATACAGAAAGCCATGCTCTCAAGCCAAAGGTGGGTGAATCTACTCTGCAGCCCTCAGGCCTGCCTTTAATTGTTTTCAGTGAAACATTCTTCTAGGTCGTGCAACCCTGGTCTGTCCGCTTGCTGTACAGAAGTAACTCGTGGTTGCTGTGAAGCTGAACACTGTGACACTGATGAGTCAAATTCAAGAATGGTTACCCATGGTGGACAGTGTTTGGTGGAACTCCCCGATTAAAACAAGCTTGTTGAAAGCAGGAGTGGCATCCACTTCCATAATATCTTGCCTCTGGAAATACTATGAACCTGGAGAAAGGATGAAAGTTATACAGGTGTCCAGGTCTTTCGTTCATAGTGTCACTATGAGTCACCTACGACAAGACGGCACTTAACAACAGCAACAAAGACAGAATAGATGCTGAGTTCTGCTTACGTGAGCCAAGTCTACTTGAAGTGATAAGAACAAATCGTTGAATTTGGTCTAGCATGAAAGTGAAACACACCTGGGGGCCACAGTCTTGAAGAAAGGAGAAAAATTATGTAAGCACTTCATTAAGTGATTTCTTTTCAAAGAGGCATTATATTGAAGTGAGGCCATCAGGACATTCCATACTTGACTTGTAAAAAAAAGAAACAAGTGCTCACTTCGGCAGCACATGTACTAAAATTGGAACGATACAGAGAAGATTAGCATGGCCCCTGCGCAAGTATGACACACAAATTCGTGAAGCGTTCCATATTTTTAAAAGTTGTCCA
>NW_006400182.1:255758-262639 GCF_000299155.1 Elephantulus edwardii | reverse complement strand
GGGGGGGAGGGGGAGGGGTTTGTGCGGGGAGAAGGGTGCAACAATGAATGAATGGAGTCCCAAAATCTCTGTAGATCTTCATTGAAATGAAAAATAAACAACCTAAATTAAAAAAAAAAGAATTAATTCATCTCACACATTTGAATCTCTGTTTTAATATGAGTTTATGGATAATTATCTCCATATATTGGTTTGAAATATAAATATTAAAATTGATCAGTATATAAAAAAAAGAAACAATCAAAAAAACAAACAAACAAAAAAACAAAGCAGCTAATATTACTGGTAGGGACCATCAATAAAATCCTGACTGATAACATTCTGCCTAACAGAAGGCAACATCACTTGGTCCTGAGTCATTCTCACAATCCCTGCTGTTTGAACTCATTGTCACAGCCATTGTCTCAGTGCATCCCATTGAGGGTCTTCCTTTCCTTTTCTTGACCCTCTTCTTCATCAAACAATATGTTCTTCAGAAACTGGTCTCTACTGATAATATGTCCAAAGTATGTAGGATGACATTTCACCACCCTGTCCAAAAAGTATTCTGGCTGTATTTATTTATTTTTTAATAAAATTTTTTAAACAAATGTTTACAGAAGAGTTAGATTTTTATTCATTCATTCATTCTTGCACATTTTTATCCCCTCTCCCTTCTTCTCCTCCCCTCCCCAGTTCACTTTTTAAAAAATATTTATTCACTGTTACACACTTACTTTCCTCCCACTCCCCACCTTCACCCCAGTCCTCTTTGCAGTGTACTGCAATGTACCTCTTATTCTGGGCTGTTCTTGTATATAACCATGTATTCCTTTTAAACAGTTCTTTCCTTCATCTATTGCAGCGTTATCTATCCACTCTTATCCTTTTCTCCTTACAAACCTTCATGTCAAACCTACTTTATAATGGTGGTGCTACATGGTATTTGTCCTTTTGTGACTGAGAATTCTTTCAAGATAATTTTTTTAAAACTAATTTTAATGAACATTTACAGAGATTTTGGATTTCTATTCATTCATTGCTGCTCTTCTTTCTCCACCCTGCCCTCCCCGCTCAAGATCATTCTCATAGCTGGCAGTTCATGTTGTATTCAAGTATTCTTAATCAACACTGTAATTTACATACAGCAATTTTTCAGTCTTTCTTACTCATTGCTCATCTTTTAAATATGTGTGAGACAATTAAAAATATCATGGCTTGGGTCAGACATACTTTAGTTCATAAAATGACATATTTTTTAACTCATTCTAACATTTTAAATTAGCTAATATATATCCTGGTATATGAGATTTCTTCAGCAAGGTAAATTTTAGGGATTCTCCTAGTGCTGAATTTCCTTTCCCATGATCCAAGCTGTGTGCCCTTGTCACTGTTGTAAAAGTTCCATCCTGAGCACTCATAGTTTAGAAAAAATAGTGATGGAACAGAGTTCAAGTTTTTTGTGCAAAACTTTCTGAGTCGTATTTGACTTGATGACCCTTAACCACTGCTAAATGAGACATTATATCTGGAGGAACACTTTAACTTTGCACATCTCTCTTTGTCATTGTGCTGTATGAAGTAACCTAGGTTTTCTGTGATGCTGAACCTTGTGTCATGAAGATATCAAATACCATAATGGTTTCTCCATTGTGGACAGTGTTTAGTGGAGCTCCAAGATGTAGAATAGATTTGGAAGCAGGAGTGGCATCCACTTCCTAAACCACATGCGTCTGGGAATTCGATGAACTTGGAGAAATGACAATAGTTATGGAAAGGTCTTTTGTTCATAGAATCACGATGAATTGCCTTTGACTTGATGGCAAACAACAATAAAAACAACTGCATACACTACTTAATAATGCTTTTGTTTAAATCATTCCAGTTTTATAACCACTGAGAATTACGTTGAATCAGAATCAATATTTTTACAAGGTTTCCAAGTGATTTTTACAGACCTACTAAATTCTTGTGTAGCTATAAGAATCCTCCAAGAATCCTGTTAAAATGTAGATCCTGGTTTAGTACATCTAAGATGGAAAGGCAAATTCTCAGCAGGGTACTTTTACCACTGTGAAAAGTGTCAAACCCCTGATTTAAGTCTCCTCAGTCCAGACCATTATGACACTATTTCCTAATACAGATTATTGTTTTTTTAGTAATACTGTGAAGTAAGAATTAGTACCGCCATCTTAAAGAGGAACAATCCAAGCAATGGTGTGATTCCAGACAAATCTCCAATCTTAGTCTGGCCCTTAGAAAGTTTCAAATGGGCAAGGCTGCTGTCAGTTCCTACATCAGCAATGTCCTGATTGCATTCTCTGTATCATCACTCCACCACCTTTTGTGGGCATTGTTCTGAGCTTCCTTGGGGAGTGGTGGGGTGAAGAATATGCACTCTTATGCTCATTTCTACTGTTGTTATGTTCCATAGAGTCACCTGGGACTCATAGTGACTTTATGCACAACAGCTCTGAAGCCTGCCCTGTCCTGAGGCAGTCTCACTGGCTTGACACACCTAATCCCATTGTCCCAGTTTTCATGTTAGTTCATCTCAGGTCTTCCTCTCCTGCATTGTCTCTCCAGCCTTCTAAGCATGATGTCCCACTCCAAGGATTGGTCCCTTCTGGCCAGGTGCCCAAAGTATGTGAGACGGAGGTTCAAAATTCTAGTCTCCAAGGAGAAACTTGGTTTTACCCTCTCCAAGACAGAACTATTTGTTGTCTTGGCAGTCCATGATATGTTCTGTACTTTTTTCCAGCATGACAACTCAAAGGCACCAATTCTTTTTCTGTCAGTCATTGTCCAGCTCTCTGATGCATAGCGATGGCCTGAGGCATGTGCACCTTAGTCTCTAGAATGACATCATTGCTCCTCAGCACTATGGAAAGGTCCCTGATAGCAGACTTCCCTAGTGCAATTCATCTTTTTATTTCCTGGCTGCTAGTACCTAGAGTGTTAATTGAGGCACCAAGCAAACTGAAGTGGTTAACAAACTCAATCTTTTCACCATCTATTATGATGCTGCCAATCAGCCAACTGATGAGAATCTTTGTTTTCTTGATGTTAAGCTTTAAGTCATATTGAATGAAGACTACAGTCCTTGGCCTTCTGCAATAAACACTTTAGTTCTTCCTCAGTTTCAGCAAGTAAAGTTGTATCATCTGCATAACATAGGTTGTTGATGTGTCTTCCTCCAATCTAGCTATCACTATCCTCTTCATAAAGCCCAACCTTCTGAATGATCTTTAGGCTATTAAAAAATAGCATGGACTCCATTCTGCCTCCTATCTATGCCACACATGTCAAAGCAGAAATTTGCTCCTTAGAATTTTGGTGGCTGATATTTAATCAGTAGAGCACCAGGTCTTTCTTAGGAGATGGGAAGAGCACAGTCAGTATCTGCTACAAAAAGAGGAGTTTATCTTCCCCTGTGATTCTGAGATTAAAGCAAATTTTCAAATCAAAATGTCAGTATAGGTCTCAATCTTCCTGTTATTCCTACTTAGTACAATGTCTTCCTAAGACTTAAAGCACAACTCACTCTGAGCAGACCGTGTTACATAAGCCACACAAAATCACTCAATGAATTCCAAAGATATAGTCACAGATCCTGCCAACTTGGCAGCTTACAAATAATAGATAACATACTTTGTCATGGTACTGTGATAACTGTGGCTTCCCTCAACATGACATTAGTTTGGACGTGAGAGAAGAGACAACTGTTGAAAGGGTAACTTGGATAGACTATCTAAAGTAAGATAAATTCACAGGAAATGAAGATTCATTCACTTCCATATGGAAGTACTTGCTTGGTCAAGAGTTTTCCAGAAAGCCATATGAAACCCTGGGAAATGTCTGTTTTGGATGCAATAAATCTCAGGGGATTTTACAGAGTCAAATCTTTGTTATGAAAAATGAAACTTTGCCTTCAGTCTGGGAAGTTTGCTTTCTGGGAGACATGCCAAACTCAAAGCTGACGTGATTTGAAATAACTTAGTCAACTAGAAAAATCAGGGTTTTGTTGGGTTTTTAAAAAATATAATCACACAGTGTGATTTTGAATAGTAAGATTTATTGTTTTAAAGCCATGTGCCTTAGTTAAGGAAATATATTTTTTTAAAGAGTACTAAATGTCAGACATTAAACCAAGAATGATCTTTGTACATGCATATCTAATGTATGTCCTATATACTGGTATTTTTTCAGATCCTATTTGCCTACATTTTTAAATGATAAAGACTTATATTTGGCTTTAGCAATCATATAATGTTTTTTTCTTTTTTAACTGACTTTCAGCAACAAAAGTCAGAAACCCATTCATAACTCACTGTGCAATATGAAGCTAAGACTTCATATGAGCAAAGCAACATTCTGAAACAAGGACATGGGCCGACTCAATTTCACCAGTGTGGTTCTGTCTGAGGCTGTTACTTCTCACTCATAACCACAATTTTTCTTGCATTTTTTGTTGTACAGTGTACGTAGGATAGTAAACAGAAATGTTATAAAGTGGAGAGCAAAGCAGTCTCCTTCTTCATCCTCCTTTATTTTGAAAACTTTAATTTTGAAGTTGCTGGGGATCCAACAATGTATTTTATTCAGAGATGTCCAGCAGAATGACCAGAGTTTACAAAGGTGTGTGTTCCTGAGATTGCACATTTGTGACACGGTGACATAATATAGCATTTTGCCCCCCTAGTCCCTTGCTTCCCCCCTTTCCCCCGCCCCCCCCCTTGCAGCTCCACAACCATGCACCTCAGCCTCCGCCACAGCCCTGTGACCTCAGGGCACCACCGAGGATCCAGCCATCACGCAGAGCTATCAGCCGAGCTGCTGTGGAACTAATCTGGCAGGAGAAAGGCCAGTAGGATCCTGGCTGGGTTTACTGGGGCATTGCTGATTACCTGGGATAGCACCTAAGGGCATGCCCAATGGTGGGGAGTTTGGCCAAGATCTCTTGGGCTACACCAACTGTCCAAAATGAGCCAGCCACTGGCTGGTTTTCTGCGGACTCTGCAGACCAGTCAGAGGCTAGTGGGTCATGGGAATTTGACCTTGACTTTTCAGATCCATTCGGTTCCAGGACTCTGCTGGAGCAGGGGTTGTTGTGTGAGGGCACCTGCGTAAGTGCCACCAGGCAGCGAACATTGAGAAAACCATTGGGTAGGAAATGGACAGCAGGAATTTTATTAGGGACCCCAATCGTGAGCACACTGAGACAGCAGAGGTTTGAGCAAGGTCCTCCAAGTGTTTGACCTGCCCTTGTGATCACCCCAACCCTGTGCCTGCCTCATCCCATTTGGCTCCACACGAGTGCCTACACGTCTGGACAATCAACTTGCCTTTAATCTGGAGCACCTTGACCTGTCTTACCAACAAGAGATTACCCTCGCAGGCTCTGAACTGCATTTCTCTGAAGTCAGAAGTCCAGAGAAATGCACAACTTAGGTAGCTACCCAACTCATATTAAGAGGATTGTCTTCAGATCAAGAACATAATCAATGTCTTGAAGATACCAAACTATCCCACACAATACACAAGAGCAAAGCAAGATCTCACTCACAAAGGGTGGCACAGTATCAGTGGATTCCCTGAAGCCAGAAAGTCTGATGGAACTTTCTGACACAGAATTTAAAAGAGGAGTGACTGAATATATCCAATGGATGAAAGACAAACTTGATGAATTACAGGATACCACAAGCAAAAACCAGGAGGATCTAAAAAAAAAAACAAAAAAACAAAACAAAACAAACCCCAATGCAGAACATTGCAGAGAAAAAGAATGAAGCATTAGCAGCACTGGAAAAACAAGAATCCACTATTCAAAATATAAGGTCCAACGTTTCAGAGGCTGTCAACATGTTGGAGGGACATGAGCAGAGTTGGTGAGATGGAACACAGAATCAGTGAAATTGAAGACACAATTGTCACTACTGATGTGTGAGAGCAAAAACCAGACTCAAAAAAGAAGGAAAAAGAAGAAAATCCAGGAATAATGTGGGACACTATCAAGAGAAATAACATGCACAACATTGGAATCCCAGAAAAGGAAGAAGCAAGTAAAGGCACTGAAAAAGTTGTGGAAGAATTAGTAGAGGAAAACTCCCCAGGCATAATGAAGAATGAGAGAATATATAGAAGAAGCTCAGTGAACACCGTATAGACTACACCCCAAAACATCAAGTCATATCACAGTTAAATTTGCCAGAACCAAAGATAAGGAGAGAATCCTGAAAGCATCAAGGGAGAAACAAAGAGTAACCTGTAAGGGAGAACAGAAAAGATTAAGTGCCGATTTCTCAGCAGAAACCATGCAGGCAAGAAGAGTGTGGTAGGACATCTATTAAACACTCAAAGAACACAACTGTCAACCAAGAATACTGTACCCAGCAAAATTATCCATCAAATATGAAGGACAGATGAAGATATTCCGAGAAAAGCAGAACCTAAGAGAGTTTGTAAAACCCACACAAGCATTGCAGGAGAGACTCCGAGAGGTCCTTCTTATAGACATTCCACATAAAGCTGCATGGTCCAAATTAACTAGCAACAACACCAAAAAGAAAACCAAAAAACAAACAAACAAAATAAAAACCTCAACACAATGATAGCAATAAAACCTAGACTCTCAATAGTCACACTGATCATGAATGGTATAAATGCACCGCTGAACTTCAGATCTGTGTCACAAAAAGGAAAAAAAAAAAGTTAAAAAAAAATGCACCGCTGAAGAGAAATAGAGTAGCAGTTTGGATAAAAAACCAAAATCCATCAATATGTTGTCTACAAGAGGCACACCTGAAAAATGAAGATAAAGACAGGCTGAAAATAAAAGGGTGGGGAAAAATATACCAAGCAAATGGCAACCAGAAGAAAGCAGGAGTAGCCATATTAATCTC
>NW_006400182.1:248373-249917 GCF_000299155.1 Elephantulus edwardii | reverse complement strand
ATTTGACCCAGCAATTCCACTACTGGGAATATACCCTGAAGAGACCATAACTGACATCCAAGCAGATATATGCACACCCATGTTTATTGCACCTTTGTTCCCAATAGCAAGGAGTTGGAAACAACCTAAGTGCCCATCAACAAACGAATGGATAGAGAAACTGCGGTATATTCACACAATGGAATATACTAATGCTGCATTGAAAAACAAGGAACTCATGCAATATTATTCAAAATGGTTTACTCTGGGGAACATTATGCTGAGTGAAAGATCCTAGTCACAAAAGGACAAATATTGCATGGTGCAACTGTTGTAGAAAGGGACTGACATCTGGGTTGAGGGAAGACTGAGAACGATGGTATCAATAATATATACTGCATTGAAACAGATGAGGGATAGAAGTGTTTAAAAGGAATATGTGATTAGGCATTATTGTCATGACTGGAGCCTAGAGTGATGGCTGCATGGTGGAGGGGACCTGCGGGAGGGCTTGTAAAACAATGAAATAATTTTTCTTTTACTTTTCCAAGAGGGTAGTGTTGTGGGGGGAGCCTTGGGAGGGGACAAATGTGCAACAATGAATGAATGGAAATCCAAAGCCTCTATAAATTTTTACTGAATTTAATAGCAAATTTCAATTAAAAAATTCGTTAGAGAAAGGATGGCAATGGATTTATAACTGCTCATGCTAATAACACTGTATTGTGACATGGAGGAGGAATAGTGGAAATGTATCCACATTTACAATATTCTTCTTACCAAAACCATTAATGGAAAATAGGAACTGCATTGGAACATGTATCTCTGGATTGGAAATGATAATATTGTTAGTATTCTAGACTTAAGCTTAAAAGATTATAATGTTCAAAATTATTTGTTATACATTTGTTTAAATTTTTCCCTCTTTTAACAGCTGGGATCTAGAGGGAAGAGAAAAGACCAGAGAATGGCCAAAATTATTGGGGCCGCTATTGCTGCCAGTTTAGGGCCTGTGTCAGGAAAAGGAAGTCTTACTCATAAACAGTGCCACCCAAAGGTAATAAAGGAGGTCAGAATTGCTTCCACTGTGGAAAGCTGGGCTACTTCAGTAGACAGTGTCACAGACGAGTGCCACAGATAGACAAGGGAGTAGAGAGGATGCTCTCACTCACTTGCTTTAAGTGTGGATCTGAAAGACACTTGGCGAAGGGCGGCCCACATCAGATCCTCGTGGGTGACAGGACTGACAGGCCCCAGTTCCCAGTTGGAAACATAGGAGGACGCTTCAACGATTTAAATCCTTCCAGAAGAGCTGTGGATGTGCATTAACATTACTGGCAAGTATATGCGTTTTCTCCTGGACACAAGAGGCTACTATTTGGTCCTAAAAGCCTTCTGAGGTCCCAACTCTTCTCACTATTTCTTAGTTGTTGGAATTAACGGGAAACCTCCTAAGCAGTTTCTTACTTCACCTCTTCCTTGCATGCGGCCTTCTGAGCTGTTGAACAACCCAGTGGTAGAAGCAATTTGCATCAGGACTTAAGAACAATAAATGACATAGTTGA
>NW_006400182.1:238418-247714 GCF_000299155.1 Elephantulus edwardii | reverse complement strand
AACTAGTAAAGGCATATTAAAGAAAAAACTGATACTTTGAAAAGACCAAGAATATTGATAAAGTTCTAACTAGATTGACTAGAAAAAAGAAGGAGGTGAAGAGGGTGAGAGAAAGGCAAGTGGGGGAAGGAGAGAGAGAAAGAGCTGGGGAGGAGAGATAAGGAGAGGGAAAAGGAGAGATAAATTACCTACGCCAAGGATGAAAGAGAATATATCAGTCAAAACTCCATATTTTTAAAGAGCAATAAATAGTGGGAAAGTTTTTGCATATAAATTTAACATTTTGCATGATATGGATCAATCTTTGAAACAAAAATTACCAAAGGAATTATATAAATGTAGTAGTTTTTAATTGGCTAAAATGTTTAAATTTATACTGTAATTATCTTTTCACTTTCTATGCAGAATAGACCATTAGGGAAGCTGGGCTTTATGAGGAGAAATATGGCATTACGATTGCAGAAAGACTCATCAACAACCTCCATTATGCAGATGACACATCTTGCTTTCTGAAACTGAGGCAGACCTGATGCACTTGCTGCAGAAGGTCAAGGATTTTAATCTTCAATATATTTATAATGTATTACTCAATATATTTACAACCTCCTGTAGATCTCCATTAATTTAAAAAAATGCTCTAAAATAAAACCAGAGAGATTAACACATGACACACATGAATTCTTTAAAGCTGATGCCTTAAAGCTTAAAAAACTTCTGCAGCCTTTCATAACAGGAATCATGGTGGCAATGCACATTGTGTGGACCTTTAACTGAAACGCTGTTACTATGTACCTTCAGTTGGAATTAACTTTAACTCTCCAGTAGATTTTCAGAGATCACACAGGTGAAAATTACCCATCTTTCCACCATGGAGCAGCTGGTAGATTCTAATCTCATAAACTTTAAATCTACCAACATTTCCCTGGGGAAAAAAACATAGGAGATCTTCTTATGCAAGTATTTACAATGTCAGAAACACAATGGAGTGTCACTTGAGTCAGAATTGACTAGACAGCAGTGGAGTTTTTGCTTGGTTTTTAAAACGAAAACTCACAGCAAACTGGAAATGTAAGGACATTTTGTAAACCTGATAAAGCACATTTTTTAAAAAGGTTATAGCATCATATTTCATAGTAAAAATTTAATGTTTTTCTCTCAAAATATAATACAAAGAAAGGAAGATTGGTCACCACTTCTATTCAACATCATATTGGAAGTCCTAGCCAATAAAATAAGACAAGAAATTAAAAAAACATTTTTTAAAGGCGTCTTGGCTTCCTAAGCTACAGCAAATATTTCCTCTAGTTCCAGAACAGAGGCAAAGGGAGTTTTCCTTTCCAACAGGCTCCCCAGTTACAACAAAGTTTGCCGAATACTCAGAGAGGAAGGAACAGAAGCAGGTTAAGTAGTCCTCCAGCCCCAGGATAAAGGCAGAACAAGGTTACCTTCCTGGAGGGCTTCCGAGTCAGTCACAATGACCAACAGTAAGGCAAGTTGTCTTCCATGGACCAGAGAGGTCTTCAGACAGAATGAGTTACCCTTCCCTCCTCTGCCCAAGGAGTTGAAAGGGTGGACCCCAGGAAAGAAAACTTTATCACAGCAATGACATGGAAAAAGCAGACTACCTCACACTTCACACAGAAGAAAGCAAGAGGTCAACCCAAAACAGTGATCAAAACAGAGGATCAATGGATTTCCTGAGGTCCGAAAGTCTGATTGAACATTTTGTTACAGAATTCAAAACAATAAAAGTCAAGTCTTTTATTTGTTTTATTTTATTGTGCAGCATTCTGTATTTTATTCATAGTTTAAACATTAATTCACTTTTAATAGTTCATGGCTATATGGTTAAGTTTTGTAATACAAACCCATAATATAAATAAACCATTAAATCAAACGTATCCAAATCATTCCCATGGCACATGTACAGAACTGTCAATATACCATTGATGTGTCCAGCATTACCAAAGCACTCAACAAACTTAAAGAAAGCTTAAAATTACACTGGAGGATAGAGAAGGTAGTCAAGTATTTTTCAATGGGAAAGAAGAGTTAAAAGACTAAAAAAAAGAAAAAGAAAAAGCCAGGAGGAATTTTTAAAAACAATTAAAGACAATGCAGATAAAACAAAAATTCAAACACACAAACAAACAAACAAACAAAAACCCCTAAAAAGAAAACAAAAAAAAAGAAGCCCTAAAAACACAATGCAGAATATTAGGACCAGCATCTAAGATGTCAACATCTTGGTGAGACAGGTGAAAAAAATTGAAGAGAATGGAACCAGAATCAGCAAAATAGAAGATAGAGCTCTCAGCACTGATAGGCTAAAGCAAAAAAGCACGATCAAAACCAAAGGAAAACATCATCAAGAGGATTAATATATGTGTAACTGAAATACCAGAATAGGAAGAAACAAGAAAATATACGTTTTCAAGTTGTGGAAGAGTTACTAGAAGAAAACCTTCCAGGTACCATGTAAAATGAGAAAATATGACTAAACAAACCCTGTATAGAATAGATTCCAAAAGAAAAACACCAAGATATATCACAGTCAAAATGTCCAGAAATAAAGATGAGGAAAGAACTCTGAAAGCAGCTAGGGGGAAAAATGAAGAGTAACCTAAAAAAGAAAAACAAGTACCAATTTCTCCTCAGAAATCATGTACACAAAAAGACAGTGAAATGACATATAGCAAACCCTCAAAGAACACAGCTGTCAACTAAAAATATTGTACACAGCAAAATGTATCAATTATTACAGATAAATCAAGTCATTCTCAGAAAAAGAGAGTTTGTGATAACAATACCAGTATTGGAGGAAATACTGGAGAAATTATCACAGAGTTGCCACAAAAAAGGTGAATGGTTCAAAGAAACCAGCAACAACATATAAAAGAACCCAACAAAATGACAGCACTAAAAGCTTTCCTCTCAATAATTACACTGAAAGGGAATTATTTAGATGCACCAGTGAAGAGAAAAAAAGTAGTATATTGTAACAAAACCCCAAAATTCATCAATATGCTGTATAGATGTGTGTGTGTGTGTGTGTATGTATGTGTATGTGTATATGTGTATGTATGTATATGTGTATATGTATGTGTATATATGTGTGTTTATGTGTGTGTGTGTGTGTGTGTGTGTGTGTGTATCTCAAGCAAATAGAAACCAGAAAAAAAAATAGAAGTAGCAATACTAAACTCTGATAAAAACCATCACAAATTATAAAGAAGGATAGTAATCTGCATTATGCAGATGACACAACCCTGTTTGCTGAAACTGAGAAGGATCTGAAGTGTTTGCTACAGAAAGTCAAGGACCTTCAATATGGATTGAAGTTCAACATCAAGAAAACAAGATCCTCACTACCGGGCTGATTGACAGCATCATGATAGATGGTGAAGAGGTTGAAATTGTTAACAGTTTTCATTTGCTTGGCTCCACAATCAGCACTCTTGGTACTAGCAGCCAGAAAATTAAAAAACAAATTGCATTTGGAAAGTCAGTATGGAGAATAAGGTGTGCCTGATACAGGCCGTGGTCTTTGCAATTAATTGCTATGCATCAGAAAGCCAGACAATGACTATGGATGTCAGAAGAAGAAATGATGTCTTTGAGCTGTGGTGCTTGAGAAGAGTATTGAGTATACCATTGACTGCTAGAAAGATAAACATGTTCTTCATGGGGAGGGTGAGACCAGGCTGCTCCTTGGAGTCAAGGATTCTGAAGCTTCATCTGACATACTTTGGGCTTGCTGCAAGGAGGGACCAGTCCTTGGAGACGGACATCATGTTTAGGAGTGTAGAGGGGCAGTGTAAGAGAGGAAGACCTTTGATGAGATGGATTGTCAGTGAACTGGGGTAATGGGGGTATGTGTGTCAGAGACAATAAGATTAGCACAGGTAGAGCAGGGTTTAGGGCTGTTGTAAATAGGGTCACTATGAGTCACAGGATGTCCTATCTCCATACCTTTTCAACCTGTACGCAGAACAGATTATCTGAGAGGCTGGGCTCTATGAGGAGAAGTGTGGCGTCAGGATTGGTGGAAAATCTATTAACAATCTGCATTATGCAGATGACACAACCCTGCTTGCTGAAACTGAGGAGGACCTGAAATGCTTGCTGCAGAGGGTTAAGGACTGCAGCCTTCAGTACAGATTGAGGCTCAATATCAAGAAAACAAAGATTCTCACCACTGGACCAATTGGCAGCATCAGGATGGATGGTGAAGGGATTGAGATTGTTAGCAACTATAGTCTGCTGGGCTCCATGGTCAACACTCTTGGCACCAGTAGCCAGGAAATTAAAAAAAAAATGTATTGTGATGAGAAAGTCTGCTGTTAGGGACCTCTCCAGGGTACTGAAGAGCAATGGTGTCACTCTGGAGACTAAGGTGCGTCTGATACAGGGTATGGCCTTTACAATCACTTGTTATGCATCAGAGAGTTGGACAATGACTAGGAAAGCTAAAAGGATAATTGATGCCTTTGAGCTGTGGTTCTAGATAAGAGTATTGAATGTACCATGGACTGCCAAGAAAACAAACAGGTTCATACTGGAGAGGGTTAAACCAGGCTGCTCCTTGAAGGCAACGATTCTGGTACTTTGTCTGACATACTTTGGACATGTTGTAAGAAGGGACAGGTCCTTTGAGAGAGACAACATGCTTAGGAGTGTGGAGGAGCGGCACAAGAGGGGAAGACCCTCTATGAGGTGGATTGATTCAGTGACTGGGGTAATCGGGATTGGTGTTTCAGAGGCAGTGTGATTGGCACAGGATAGAGCAGGGTTTAAGGCTGTTGTACATAGGGTCACTATGAGTTGCAAGTGACTCGACGGCACATAACAACAACAACAACGAGTCACAGGTGACTTGATGGCACATAGCAACCACATTTAAAATGTTTCATTTAATTTCATTCATTCATTCATTCATTTATTTATTTATTTAATCATGAAATGCTAAAAAGTTGAATAAAACAAGAGGACATAACTATAAGCCAAATGATACAGTTGCAAAATACACAAAGCAGACATTAACAGACCTGGTGGGGGAAAAAAGAAATAGACAATATCAAGATAGCATTAAGAGACTTCAATACACCACTCTCAAGGAAATATAGGATGACTAGAAAGAAACTCTGTGATGGTGCTGAAGAATTAAACTATCCAACCAACTCATCACATAGATATATATAGGCTAATATGCCTTAAAAAAGCTCAGTATACATGCTTCTCCAGGATGCATGGAACCTTCTCCAGAACAGATCATAGATTAGGTTACAAAGTAAGCCTCAATAAGTTTTTTAAAAAGTCAAAATAATACAAAGCATTTTTCTTGGACCACAATGCTACAAAATAAAAAAATGACAACAAGAGGAAAAAGGAGAAAAAGCCATGCACCTGGGGTCTGACCAACACCCAGCTTGAATATGAGCAGGTAACAGAAGAAATAAAAAAAAAAAAATTAAAGTGTCTTGAAGCCAATGAAAATAAAAGAAAACTTATCAACACCTCTGGGACAGAAAAGCAGTACTGAATTGTCAACCCATAGCAAATTCAACAAAAGGGAAGAGAGAATGAAAATAGTTAATATTGTGCTCATGAGAAACCTATTTTTGAACCAGGAACCCTTTGTCATAACAGAGCAGGGAAGCACTACATGGTTCAGGATCAGGAAATGTGTGCATCATGGATGCATCTCCTTACTTTTTCAATTCATATGTAGAACAGATCATTCAGGAGGCTGGACTGTAGAAGAAGGAATATGACATCAGGATTGGAGAAAGATTCATCAGAAACCTGCATTATACAAATGACACACCTTGTTTGTTGAAATTGAGGAGGACCTGAGGGCTTTGCTGCAGAAGGTGAAGGACTGCAGTCTTTAATACAAATTAAAATTTAATATCAAGAAAACAAAGATTCTCACCACTGGGCCAATTGGCAGCATCATGATAGATGGAGAAGTGATTGAGATTGTTAGCAATTTCAGCTTACTTCGTTCCATGATAAACACTTTTGGCAATATCAGTTAGGAAATCAGAAGATTCATTTCATTGGGAAAATCTGCTGTCAGAAACCTCTCCAGAGTACTGAAGAACAATGATATATGTCTGGAGACTAAAGTGTGCCTGATCCAGGCCATGATCTTTGAAATTACTTTCTGTGTATCAGATAGCTAGAAGAAGAAGAATTGATGTCTTTCAGTTGTGGTGCTGTAGAAGAGTATTGAACATACTATGGACTGTCAAGAGAACAAACAGCTATGTCTCAGAGGGCGGGGAAGCCATGTTGCTCCTTAGAGGCAAGGATTTTGAGGCTCCATTTCACATACTTTGGGAATGTTGCCATGAGGAGATAGTCTCTGAGAGAGACATCATACTTGGAAGGGTGGAGAGACAGAACAAGCGAGGAAGCCCTAGATGAGATGCAGTAATTGGGATAATGGGGTAGGTATGTTGGAGACAGAACATTTGTCTCAGGATAGGGCAGGGTTCAGACCTATTTTGTGTAGTGTCACTATGAGTCCCAGGCAACTCAATGGCACATGAGGAAAAGAATGAATACTTAGAAACTCACAACCCACCCGCACTGTCACAAACTGAAATAGAACACCTGGATAGATCTGTCACAAAAGAAGAAACTTAACAGGTCATAAGAAAATTTTCAACAATAAAAAACTCTGAACCAGATAATTGTACTAGTGAATGTTACCAAATATTCAAGGAAGATCTGTCACCAATTCTACTATATATCAGAAAGTAGAAAAAGGTGGAATATTCCCCGACTCATTCTATGAAGCAAACATATCCCTGATTCCTAAGTTGAATAAACAAAACACCAAAATAGAAAGCTATAGACCAGTATCTCTTATGAACATAGACACAAAAAGCCTCAAAAAAAATCCTGATCTGTTCAATAAAACAGTATATATAACACCATGACCGAGTAGGGTTCATAATTTGCATGTAAGTATGATTTAACATAAAAAAAGCTATTAAGGTAAGTCTTCACATTAATGAAACAAAGAACAAGAACCACATGACCCTATCAATTGATGCAGAAAAGGCTTTTAACACATTCCAACACCATTTCTGCAAACTTTCATTAAAATCACAACAAATTTTTTAAAAATATAAGAAGTGGGAAAAAATTGTCATTCTGCCTAGTAAATTTTATTTTAATAAGGGATTTGACAATAATGTTATTTCACACCACAGCCCCATTAAATAAAAAAGTGATTTAATTATACATGATATGCATAATAGTATGCAATATACCTTAGCAAAGGCTTGGTAACCAATAAAATATATCTGTGCTTATAGAAAAAAGGTATTGCTGTAATGCTACTTGTTTTCAAGTGGATTATGTCTCATAGCAACCTTATGAAAAACATATCTGAATCTTGCCTTATCTTGTATCATGTCTACCAATACTTGAGCCCATTGCTACAGTCACTGTATCAGTATATCTCGTCTAGGAATTTCTTTTCTTATGCTGACCCTCTAAGCTTCCAAGCTCGATGTCCTTCTCCAAGGATTAACTTCTTTTAAAAACATGTCAAAATATATGAGATGACGTTTCCCTAGGTCTCCTAGGAGTTCCCTGGTCACACTTTCTCCACAACAGATTTGCTTGTTCTTTTGGCAGTCTCAAGGATATTCAGCACTCTTCTCTAATAACACAACTCAAAGGCACTGATTTTTCTTTTTCAAAAAAACAATTTATTGGTTTGCCTACAATAATTTGTTTATTTGGGTTTCATTTATGTACATTGTGGGTTTTTTTTTCTCCCTTTCCTTCAACCCACCAAACTCTGTGATCCCGAGATTTATATCCCTATCCATGCCCCCCTCCCCTTCCCTCTTGATTCTTCTTTTATCACACTTCGTCATTGTCTGATTTTTAGATGTATAGAAAGTAACTGAAAAGATCATGACTTGCCAAGTTGCATAAACACAATCAAATGTCCTGGGATTCTCTTTCTTGTCAGAGTCAGCTACAGTTTGTTATGATCCACACAGTCAAATGACTTTGCATAGTCAATGAAACACAGATAGATATTCCTCTGGTACTCTGTGCTTTCTGCCATGATCTATCTGACATTAACTATAATATCCCTAGGACCATTGCTTCTTCTAACCCAGCCTGCACTTCAGGCAGTTCTCTGTTGATATGCTGTTCCATTTGTTTTTGGATAATCTACAGCAAAATCTTGCTTGTATGTAATATCAATGATATTGTTTGATAAATAACTGGAATTCAGGAATTTTAAGTAATAGTATCTACAATAAGAAAATAAAAAAGAAAAAGCTTAGGTAGAAGCAGTGCTGCAATCTCAAAGGCACGTGGTTCAAACCCACCACCAGTTGCTTCACAGTAGGAAGATAGGCAATCTCCTCCTGTGAAATTCATTGCCTCTGAAAACCCACTGGAGGGTCAGCTATAAGTTGGCTCTGACTTGACAGCACAGAACAAAAATAGTTGTAAATAGAGGGAGCTCAGGTGGCCTAGTGGTAAGAAACTATGCTGCCATCTCAAAAGAGCGCAGTTTCAATCAACCAGTTAGTTGCTCTGTAGGAGGACAGGCGATCTCCTCCCAAGAGATTTACTGCCTCTGAAAAATGCTAGAGAGTTAGGTGTGGGTTGGTTCTAACTTGACAGCACACATCAACCACAGTTGTAAATAAGCCATAATATAAGCATGATTTTTATGCTACAAATTACAAATAAATAATGATGAAAGATTATGCAGTTTTGACACAATGTTGTTGTTGCTTGCCATCAAGTTGAGCTCTACTCATAGTGAACCTATGAACAAAAGGCCTGAAGCCTTTCTATAACTATTGTTCATCGTTTTCAGAAGCATGGTGTTTAGGAAATGGATGCCACTTCTACTTCCAATTTGATAAAACAAATATTGTTCAAATTTTATCGCACTCAGAATTTGACCAGAGAAACAAATTGAGTAGAATAAACAGATAAGACAATGATGGACTTATTACAAGGATACAATTCCATTACTAAAAGTGGGTGAAGTAATTTTTATTTTACTAGCTCCTCTGAGGAGTGACACATTACGTATTACTCTGTTGTTGTTGTTATTATGTGCCATCGAGTCGCTTGCGACTCACAGCGACCCTATGCACACCAGCCCTAAACCCTGCTCTATCCTGTGCTAATTGCACTGCCTCCGACACACCCATCCCGATTACCCCAGTCACCGAATCAATCCATCTCATAGAGGGTCTTCCCCTCCTGCACCATCCCTCCACCCTCCCAAGCATGAT
>NW_006400182.1:235533-236633 GCF_000299155.1 Elephantulus edwardii | reverse complement strand
AGCTCAGAATGACAAAGCAAAATATTACAATGAAATGTGCGAGGAGCTAGAGTTGGAAAATCAAAAGGGCCGAACTTGCTCAGCATTTCTTAAGCTCAAGGAACTGAAGAAAAAATTCAAACCTAGAGTTGCTATAATCAAGGATGCTTTGGGCAGAATATTAAATGATCCAGGAAGTATCACTCTGCTAACCAAAATTTCAGTGGCTTGAATCCAACAAGAACTCTGTGGGAATTACAAGCATTAGTTTTGGTATTTGGCTTACAGGTGACAGCAGGATATCTAGTGGCACAGTAGATCAAATGTTAGGCTATGAACTGAAAGATTGGCAGTTAGAACTCAGTGGCAGCTCTGAGAGAGAAAGAGGAGGCAGCCTCTTCCCATCAAGACACACACCCTCACAAAGATGATAAAGCTTCATCTCACATACTTTGAGCATGTTGGTGGGAGAGGCTATTACTAGGAAAGGTACATAATTCGTGGAAAGGTGGAGGGACAGTGAAGCAGAGGAAGATCCTCAACCAGATGGATTGACACAGTGACTGCTGCAATGGGCTTGAGTGTGTCAGAGATTATGAGGACGGCACAGGACAGGATAGGGTTCAGATCTGTTATTCATAGGATCACTATGAGATATACTCAACTCGACAACACCTAATGACAATAACAACAACTGGATTTTCTTAGACAAAGTCAAAGTGGCACTAATTCTCTCAAGTTATTCTCCCTTTATTTTTTACAAACAAAAGTGGAAACTATAAAGTAATGTGCAGCTACCTGTTTATAACAAAGGACATACCACTACTATTGCTTACTAATTAGTAGACCAGAAGTTTAATTAAAAGCTGATTACGCTTGTTTTGGTACCATATTGTCTAAATATTTCTGCAAAAGAGGTACCCACCTGGTCCTGGAACACAGAATTTGAGGGACTTTCAGAGCATACATAAGGGATTTTGTATTTACCTTCTGCCATCCAGAACTAACGTTTTTGTTGGCTTAAGAGTCTTGCACCTCTCAGTGCTCTACCTTATCCATACATAAGTGAATAAAACATTTATTTTAAAAAGTCACCTAGGATGCTTTGGGCAGAATATAAA
>NW_006400182.1:232169-233918 GCF_000299155.1 Elephantulus edwardii | reverse complement strand
CGACGGCATGTAACAACAACAACAACAAGTGCATTAATTGAAAACAGTCAACTGTGTAAGTAAAAATACTATTTTGACTCTGGAAAAACTAAAGTTATACAGCCCCAGAGGCCCGATAGAGGGCCAGAAGGTTAGTGTCAGAGTATCCTTAATGGCAATGAGTTTGATAGCTGGCTTCATATTCTTTATTGTCCCCAAGTTTTATTTTCAAAACTAAAAAAGCCAAGCTCTTCAAACTCTTTTCCAAAGGGCTTTATTTTTTTTTAATTCAGCCTGTCTTAATTGACTCATTGTAAGGCTGTGAGGAAGATGAAGGATTTCCCACAGCTGTATAAAACTAGGCAGGCTTGCCATTAATTATGTATGAAGCTCAACAGCAATTGAACTGAATATCTTCTGACTCCCTTGATTCTTTTTAGATAAGAATAACCCATCTAATCAGTTCTACATACCCTTCCCTGGATTTAAATAAAACCATTTAAGCTTGCATGACTTAGCATAGTAATAAATATCTCAAACACAGGTAAAATAAGCAAGAGCTGTAAGCCTTAAAGAAAAAGAGAGAAGGTAAAACTTCTGCCTGACACTTTCCCTAACAGATCTTTCCCCATTTAGAATTTCAACATAAAGTTATGGAGTCAGTCTTTTCATAGTGCCTGACAATGGTCATTGTCATTGTTTTAATATTTGTTATGTTAAAATGGCATGTGGAAATAGCTTTTTCTGCCATCTATCTGTAGTTTATCACAGTATGGTGGCTTGTGTGTTGCTACAGTGCTAGAAGCTAGGCCACCAGTGTTTCAGATGTCAGCTATATCACTCATGGTGGGAAGGTTTCAGCAGAGTATCTAGACTAGGATGGATGAGCAATCCTCTTCCAAAAATTAGCCAATGAAAATGTCATGGAGTAAAACACTCTGGTCCTGCCTGTGAGTCAGAGCCAGCTGATTCAAAGGCTGCCCACAACAGATTTATCTGTAACTCCAGATTTGATGGCATTTAAATTGGCCCTTGCAACAGGGTTGCTGGAGCAGTTTTCCCTCTTCAAACAATACTAAGAGTACAACCCAGGCTAAAAGAGCAACATCTGAGGCCAGAAGCTCAAAGCTATAAGGCGTCATTTCATGATACACCCTTTCTCTTTTTTTCCTTTTTTTCAAGAGAGGGAGATTTCTAATGATGAGTTATTTAATATAAAACATAACCCAGCCCTATCCTATCCAGCCATCCTAATGCAAAAAATATGTTATCAATGCAAGTTTCCCATTACTAGCAAGTCAACTTTTTCACATCTGCGAATACTATGGGAACTTTTTATTTTTCTTTTCCTCTTTTTTTCTGTTGTTTTTGTTTTTGTTGTTGTGTACCATTGAGTCAGATTCGATTGGCACAGGAGGAGGTTGCCTCTCCTTCTCCAGCAGAGCATCTGGTAGATTAAAGCTGTGTGCCTTTGGGATTGCAAAGCAGCTTCTCGCCACTAGGCCACCAGAACTCTCCACTATGGGGACTTTAGAGATGATCATCTAATTTGAATGAGTCCTGGTGATGTAGTCTACAGGGGGTTACACTATAAACACAGAGGCTACGTGTCGTTGACTGTTTGCTACAGCAAATCTGTGAAAAAAATAGTCTCCTCCCATTGCAATATATGTTGTTGTTATGTGCCGTCGAGTCGTTTCCGACTCATAGCGACCCTATGCACAACAGCCCTAAACCCTGCTCTATCCTGCGCCAACTGCACCGCCTCTG
>NW_006400182.1:228224-231439 GCF_000299155.1 Elephantulus edwardii | reverse complement strand
TCTCGGATAATCTGCTCTGCATACATGTTGAAAAGGTATGGAGACAGGATGCATCCCTGGCGTACACCCTTCCCAATTTTGAACCAATTTTGAGCCTCAGAAATCTAATGGAAATGATTCTGACTATCAGTCAGTATACATTCCACAGCAGTTAAGAATGAATTTGAGGCCTTAAATTTAGAGAACCCTTTCTTTTTTCTCTATTTATCCTAATTTTGCCTGCCATCAAAATTCCACCTAACAGCCTCCTTTTAAAAACTTTTTATGAAAATGAAGTACTCTGCCACCCAATTCAATACCAATTCTTGATGGTCTTGCAAATTCTTTACCAGATCAATGTAGATTTTAAAAAATATATTATTGTATTTCTCTCAAATGGAAAGTAATTTTCTGAGGACAGAACCTATGTTCTATTCATCTCTTGCATGCGAGGACAGTGTGAGCATGTAATAAAGTAATCTATAACAGTGTATAAGTATTAATATCTGGAAAAGTTCTTGGCATTTTAGCAAATTACTTAGTTGTTCACTGGTTAAGTCTAAATAAATGTCACAAGTTCACCTATTATCTATAGAGTTTTTCAAAGACCTGTGATTTCAGAAGTGATTGGCTCGTCCTGCTTTTTCATCTGTCATAGTCTGGAAACTCCTCTCAAATCTGTTCACGGTGGGTAAACGTGCTGGTATTTGGAATACTGGTAGCATAGCTTCCAGAATTACAGCAATGTGCGAGCCACCATAATGTGGCAAACTGACAGACAAGCGATGCTCTGTCAGTGCAAACCTAAGGCCCCAGGAATCGATAGTATAACAACTGATGTGTTTCAGGAAACAGATACAACTTAGACATCCTCACTAATCTCTTCTCTTGGTGCTTCTACTTAGTTTCTTCCTTAAGTAGATGACGATTTCCTCATCACAGCTGCCTTTCCATTTTAGGACGTCAGGATTACTGTCCATATCTCCTTTTCTTTGCTTTTCCATGTCCTTGTCTGAGAGAGTTGTTTTCCTGGTCTATCTAGCCAGCCACCACAGCAGAAGTCCAACACCCCTAACCTCAAAGGCACATAGAATGGAGTGAAGCTTTTCCTGTACAAGTGAAGAGAGGGCAAATATGTAACTTTCTAAAATGAACTTTTATAGATAATACAAATACAGTTCAGGAAGCAAATTGACATTAGTCAATTAGTCATTAATAGACAATTTTAAAATATTTTACACTTATTAGAAAATATTTCTTAGAAAGAATAAGCCATATAAATGACATGATACTGTAACATATCATGTAGAACTTTATGCGCTGTGCCACAGTTTGAAGTAAGCCACATAACGTATCAGGAATGAAATAACACCAGCCATATATATATATATATGTCAACACATCCCTGGTATCTATTCTTTTTAACTTAAATTTCTTTCCCTCCCCTCCTTTGGAGTGATAAATAATGCTTCAAAACTTTTAAAAGATAAATTAAAAATATTTTTAATATTAAAAATACTAAATCCATGAAAGAAAGGAAGACCCATAACAAGATAAATTGACTACAATGATTAATTGTAAAATAGACTTGAACATGGAGATCATGACTATGACAAAGGATCAGGCAAACTTCTAGTGTTGTTCATAGGGTCAGTTTGAATGATATAATCATAACAACAAGAAGAATTTACAAAACTGAAATAAAGGATATTTATAAAAATTACTTGGATGTAGCAATAGAATGAAATATCTTGAGTACTCTCTAAGGGATAAAAATAGCCTTTCAAACACTGAGAACTATGCACTGATTGAAGACTAAAACTAAGCATTTCTATACTAAAGTTACTGTTTTGGTGATTCTGTGTTGTTATTGTTTGTGACTCATGGTGACTCCAGTCCTGAACAATCTACATGGCTTTTGTCATGTTTGAGTCCATAGTTATAGATATTATTGTTGTTATAAGGTACTATTGAATTGACTACAAATCATAGTAATCCTATGAACTAGAACATTTTATTATCCTGCACCATCTTCACCATCTCTGATAAACTCGAGCTCATTGTTAAAGTCACTGTGTCAGTCCATCTTGTTAATGGTCTTCTTTCTCTTTCTTCACCCCTCCACTTTTCCTATCATAATGCCTTTTTCTAAGGACTTGCCCCTCTTGACAACATGCCTAAACATACGAGATGAAGTTTCATCATCTTTTACTCTAAGATCATCATGTTTCCATTTCCTCCAAGACAGACAGTTGGCAACCCATAGGATATTTGGTACTATTCTCCAATAACATTTAAAGTCATCAGTTCTATTTTTCATTTGTCAACTTTATTGACTGTCCAACTTTCAGATGCATGGGAAGTAATTGACAACACCATGACTTAGGTTTACTTCAGCCTTTAAATGAACAGTGTTGCTTGCCAGTACTTTGACAACAGATTTTTCCAGTGAAATAAGTCTTTTAACTTCTTAACTACTGTTATTATGGATATTGATCATGAATCTAAGTAAAATGAAGTAATTGACAACTTCAATCTTTTCTCAATCAGTAATGATTTTGTCTATTGGTCCAGTGATTAAGATTTTTAACCTTGATGTTGAGATATAATTCATATTGAGTCTTAGATATTTTGCAACAATTGTTTCAAGTCCTCTTCATGTTCTGCAACCATGAATAATGTAGGGTAGTAATGAGTCTTCTTCCAAAACTTGTATCACATTCTTCTTCATAGACTCTACTTTCTCAAATTATTCGCTCAGAATAGATTGGATAGGTATATAGAAAAGATATGACTCTTATTCACACCTTTCCTGATTTTTAATCATGCAGTGTTTCCTTGTTCTTCACAGACAACAGTTTTTGGGCTATGCATAAATTTTGCATGTTCTTTGTTGTTACGTACCGTTGAGTAACTTGTGACTCATAGCGACCCTATGTACAACAGCCCTAAACTCTACTCTGTCCAATCGGACTGTCTCTGACACTCCCTCCCCGATTATCCCAGTCACTGAATCAATAGAATTCATAGAGGGCCTTCCCATCCTGCACCGTCCCTCCACACTACCAAGCATGATGTCCTTCTCCAAGGACTGGTCTCTCCTCACAACATGTCCAAAGTATGTTAGACGGAGCCTCAGAATCCTTGCGTCCAAGGAGCGACCCGGTTTAACCCTTTCCAGGACAAATCTGTTTGTTTTCCTAGCAGTCCATGGTATTCTCAATACTCTTCTCCAG
>NW_006400182.1:221592-222970 GCF_000299155.1 Elephantulus edwardii | reverse complement strand
ATTAATAAAATTTAATATTAAAAAATAAAACAAGCTTGGAAGCAGGAGTGGTATCCACTTCCATAATAGCTTACCTCTAGAAACCCTATGAACCTGGAAAAAGGACTAAAGATATACAGGTGTCCAGCTTTTTTATTCATAGGGTCGCTATGAATCGCCTACCACTCGACGGCACTTAAGAACAACAACAATATTCTTGTGCAGAAATATGCGTAATCTCCTTTCATGGAATAATTGCCTTTCAAAACTCACCAGAGGGTCAGCAGGAAGGTCTGACTCTACAGCAAAAACAACAGTATCCCTGCATCCCATTTAGCCTAAATTTTGCGACTTTGGGGAAACTCCCTAAGTGCTATTTTAAATAAGATTGTATAAGAAGGAATAAACTGAATTTGAAATGAGGTATACCTTTTAATATGGCTCCAAGGTAACCTTTACCAGTCCAGCAAAACATTTCCCAATCCCAGGGGAATTTCTGTGAGAAACTAATATGAAGGGTGCTCCCTCATAGTGATAGAGGCAAAGGAGAAATAGTTAATCACCAGACTAAATATACCATTATTCATTATTAGCAGTTAGTAGGCAAGATTGCACTGCATCAACATTCAAAATAAGCAATCAAAAAAAAATAAGCAATCATATTATTTCGAGCATCTATAAAATTTATGTGATGGCATTTGCCTAGCAGTCAGGCTGGCTGCTTTGGTAAATATCATAAGGGAGTAATAATCTGAAAGCATATGGCAGCAAATGGACACATGAGCCAAGGATACTTGGTTCCAGTACTATTTTCATTTCTGTTGTTTGTTTCAATGGTTTCCCTTGTGTGTATTTTTTTTCTCATTCTTAAGATCAAGCATCATTCAAAAGATATGTTACACCTTTCCTCATTATGCTGTTCAGCATCTCAAGTAACTGTTAATTCAGAGAAAATTATTTATAACATAGTTCCTGTTTAAAATTATTTGAACTCATATTTCCCCACTACAGTAATTTAAATGAATGTTTATTCACCGTGAGCAGTTTAAAACAGAATGTGAACATTTGATTAAGCTTCACTGATGAACTCAATTATCAGAACAACTTTCTCCCTTCATTACCTGTTTATTGGATTAAGAAAATTAAAACGCCAGAGACTGATATAGTTCATAACACTAATTTGGTACCTTAGTTTCTGAACTAAAGGAAATTCCTGATGGGACAATAGGCTAACTATTTATGCTTAAACAATCTGAAAATGTAATGGAAAGTTGTGGAGAAAATTGTGTTCCCTAAAAGGCAGTAGTCAGAACAGAGCAGGGCAACACTGCATGGTTCAAAATTGGGAAGGGTGTACGCCAGGGATGTATCCTGTCTCCATACCTTTTCAACCTGTATG
>NW_006400182.1:210112-221492 GCF_000299155.1 Elephantulus edwardii | reverse complement strand
TTGCTCATATGTTGTTTCATGAAATTCTTTTGTGTCTGCCAATTCCTTTCGATACAGTGACTCAGTATATTCTTTCCATCTTCTTTTAATACTTCTTGGATCATTTAACATTCTGCCAAAAGCATCCTTGATTATAGCAACTCGAAGTTTGAATTTGTTCTTCAGTTCCTTAAGAAATGCTGGGCAAGTTCGGCCCTTTTTATTTTCTGACTCCAACTCCATGCACATTTCATTGTCATATTTTGCTTTGTCATCCCATGCTGCCTTTTGAAATCTTCTATTCAGCTCTTTAGTATCTTGAATTCTTCCTTGTGCTTTGGCTTCTCTGTGCTCCAGTGCAATTTTCTGAGTCTCTTCTGACATCCATTTTGGTCTTTTCTTCCTCTTCTCTCTTTGCAATGACCGTTTGCACTCTTCCTGGATGATACCTTTGATATCCTCTCATAACTCATAAGCACAATTGATTATTTGGGTCCCATTCATCTTAATTTTAGTCATGATTTTTATGATCCATGTATCTGTTGCATAATGATTGTAGCAAGTGCTATCTCCAAAGGGCAAAAGTAAGTATGCCCTGAGTGAAAAGTCAGAAAATCATTACTGTTGAGTCAGAAGCAACTTATAGGTGACAATTCATGACTGTGGAGTCAGAATCAGTGTATAGCTGACTTTTCAGTGAGCTTTAAGAGGCTTTCTATCACAGAAGAGGAAAGTGCCTTTCCTTCTCCCTATGAGAAGCTGGTAGGTTTGAACTACCTGCCTTTGGATAGGCAGTGCATTTACTTACTCTTAGACCAACAGAGCTCCCTTATACAAAATTAAGGAGTTGCTAACTGAGCTTATCCCCACAGCTATGATGCCCTATTGTCCTGTACAAAGTTTACTTCTCTTGTAATAATCTATTGAAATGTCACCCATCAGAAAGAGGACAGCATGTCTTTAAGGGTATTTTAACTTAAGTCTTGTTAATCAATCTGAAATAAGACTCTGAAAACAAACAAGCAAACCAGCTTTCACTCACTCAACAGTTTATTTAGAATGACTTCAGGGAAGATGTCAGAATATTTTGGTGGGAACATGTACAATTTCTCTCCTTATTTTAAGAATACTTTAGACAGGGCCCAGAGACGCTTCTGGAAGAACCATCACGATGGCTGCCCAAGGAGAACCTCAAGTCCAGTTCAAACTCGTATTGGTGGGTGATGGTGGTACTGGCAAAACGACGTTCGTGAAACGTCATCTGACTGGTGAATTCGAGAAGAAGTACGTAGCCACCTTGGGTGTAGAGGTCCATCCCCTCCTGTTCCACACCAACAGAGGACCAATTAAATTCAATGTGTGGGATACAGCTGGCCAAGAAAAATTGGGGTGACTGCGGGATGGCTATTATATCCAAGCCCAGTGTGCTATTATAATGTTTGATGTAACATCGAGAGTTACGTACAAGAACATGCCTAACTGGCATCGATATCTGGTTCGAGTATGTGAAAACATCCCCATTGTGTTGTGTGGCAATAAAGTGGACATTAAGGACAGGAAAGTTAAGGCAAATTCCATCTTTTTCCACCAAAAGAAGAATCTTCAGTACTATGATATTTCTGTCAAAAGTAACTACAACTTTGAAAAGCCTTTCCTTTGGCTTGCTAGAAAACTAATTGGAGACCCTAACTTGGAGTTTGTTGCCATGTCTTCTCTTGCCCCACTAGAAGTTGCCATGGACCGAGCCTTGGCAGCACAATATGAGACTATTTAGAGGTTGTGCAGACAACTGCTCTCCCGGATGAGGATGACGATCTGAGAGAACGAAGCTAGAGCCCAGGGTCAGAAGTCCAGTTTTATAGGCAACTGTCCTGTGATGTTAGTGGTGTTGCGTGTTTGCCGCTTTATTATCTAGCTGAGCAGAACATGTGCTATTCTTTGGTATGCTGAAGGAGAGATGAATGGGCTTTGGAGTGAGTGTGGCAGTTAAAAAGCCCTTCATTTTTTTTGGACCTGCATATTTAGCTGCTTTCGAAGACAGTTTCCTTCTTGAGTTTCAAATACAAGACTACTACAGTCAAATCACAATATTCCGTGGTAAAATCTTGTTTGTTACTGTCATTCCCATTCTTTTCATTTAGAACCAGAAAAAGTTGTATTTTTTTAAAAAAGAATACTTTAAATAAATATTTTCTGGACCTCTGCTATCTTTTGTCCTTTTTACAGTGTTGATTAAAGATTTAAATTCTGATTTAAAAAAAGTGAAATGGGGGAAAAAGTGAAATATGGGAGGTGAATTTGAATAAATTTCTTTTAGTGTTTAAAAAGAAACAATAATGTGATTGCAGACACAGGGAAAAGAGAAGGCTATTCAGGCAGAGGGGAGTAGGAAACTCTGAGGAGGACCAATTGCTTGCATTGAGATTGAATGATGGCATAAAGAAAGAGTAGAAGAAGAATCAACAAAGTCCATAATGGAAACAGGCCTGGATATGTTCAGATCAGGTAAAGAAAAAGTCACAGAGCAATGGGATGGAATAAAAGATGGAATGAGAAAAATTAATGTTGAGCACATCTTAAAGACAACATCTACTTTTCACTACAAAATTCCAATGAGGTAAGGATATATGTTTTATGAACAAGTTAACAAGACTTGATGCCTGAACCATCATATAATGGGTGAGGTGGGGGAAGGATAGAGGGGAGGGCTGGCAAGGCAGGGCTGAGGAGGGAAGGGAGCGGAACTGGATGCTGGTGTAGCAGAGAGAGTGTACTAAACCAAGTCATATGTGCCAAAAGAGGGGGGAGACCAACATTGAATCAGGAACGTTTGTAATGGGGCAGTGTCTTTCATCTGCTCTTCTGGGTAAAATGCTTGTCTGTCAAATATTGCTTTAAAGTTGAGCATCCAAATTAAGGTAGACAAGGAGTAATGATTGGCCATCCATTTAAAAAACAACAGGCCTTCAAAAACCCCATGTACAATAAAAACACACTGAGATTGACTAGCAGATGTGGCACCTGAGGCTAAATCCTCTTGGTGGTAAATACTAACAAGGAGGAATATTTGAAAGCAAACATTAATGATTGGAACACGGAATGTGAGATGTATTTTGTTGTTGTTGATTGCCTTTGAGTCAAACACAACTCATAGCAACACTATGAACAAAAGACATGAAGTCCCTCTACAACTACCAACATTTATCAAAGTTCATAAAGTTTCCAGAGCCATGTTTTTTAGAAAGTTAATTCCACCTAGTCGGAGAGCTGAAGCCACACCTGCATCAGAGAGTTGATACCATGCCTGAGCCAGTGGTGACATGGAGGTGTGAACAGGACAGCTGGAATTTGAGTGAGTTACACTGTGGGGATCACTTCTGTTTGGATGGTCCACAGGGGACCCCTTAAGCCCAAGCAGAAGAGAGTGAGACAGCTGGAGCTTGAGAGAGGCAGTGGACCCAGTTCTTAAACAGAAAACCAGGGCTTCTTGGTTTTCAATTAAGGTCTCTGCACATGCCTGCCCTGTGTACATCTCTGCGCTCTGCCTTGAATCTCCATACATCAAGTCATTTAAGTGCCTTTAGCCTGGAGTACCATAGACTGGCCTAGCTGCAGTGTTGGCTGACAGAGGAGGCTCCTTTCACAGGCATTTTCTCTCCCAAACTGAAAAAAAAAAAAAATCTTCCCTTGAGTCAGAAGTTCAGAGAGAACCAAAGTAGGGTAGCTGTCTCACCCTCTTCTGGACCAGTAACTTCAAATCAAGAACACGCTATTGCCTGAGGCATGAAAAACTACCACAGCAATGTCACATAAGAAGCAGCTACCTCACACCCTACACAAGCCCAAAACAAGATGTTATCCCAAAAGTGACACAGCATAAATGGATTTTATGAAGTCAGAAAGTCTAATGGAACATTCTGATTTGAATTTGAAAGAACAATGATTGAATATTTTCAATGGGTGAAAAACAAGTTTGAAGAAATATAGGACACTGCAAGCAAAAACCTTGGGGAGGTAAAAAAAAAAATCCAAAACATTGAAGAGAAAACAAATAAGGTATTAGAGGCTCTGGAAAACCAAAAAACAACAATCCAAAATATGAGGACAAAAGTTTCAGTTGCTGTCAACATGACGGTGGAACAGATGAACAAAGTTGAAGAGGTAGATCACAGAAGCAGTGAAATAGAAGAGAGAATTGTCACCACTGATCTGCTAGAGCAAAAAGCAGAATCAAAAAGAAGGGGAAAAGAAGAAAACGAAAGAATAATGTGAGACACCATCAAGAGAAATAACATGCAGATAATTGGAATTCCAGAACAGGAAGAATCAAAAAAAGGCACTGAAAAAGTTGTGGAAGAATTACTAGAAGAAAACTTTCCAGGCATAATGAGCAATGAAAGAATACATATTCAAGAAGCTGAGCAAACACCATATGGAATAGACACCAAAAGAAAAACACCAAGGCATATAATAGTCAAATTTTCCAGACTCAAAGATAAGGAGAGAATTCTGAAAGTGGTGAGGTAGAAACAAAAAGGGAGAGCAAATAAGATTAAGTACCAATTTCTCAGTAGAACCATGCAAGCAAGAAAACAGTGGAACGAAATATATCAAATACTCAGATAACACAACTGTCAACCAAGAATATTGTACCCAGCAAACTCAACCATCAAATAGGAGAGATCAAGATATTATCAGAAAAACAGAGTCTAAGAGAATTTGTAAATATAAGACGAGCCTTGCAAGAAACACTGACAGATGTCCTTCTTAGAGAGGTGCCACAGAAATCAGAATGGACAAAATTAACTAGCATCAACAAAAAAGAGTGGGAGAAAATATACCAAGCATGTGACTATCATTAAAAAAAAATTACAACTAGCGATATTAAACTCCGATAAAATATATTTCAATGCAAAAATCATCACAAAGGACCAGGATGGTCACTATATATTGATTAAAGGGTCAATAGAACCAGAGGACATAGCAATAATAAGTGTCTATGCACCACTCCGGGAGCCATTCAGAGAGTCAATCCAGCTCAACCTTATTGGGGGCTGTGGCACAGGAACAGCACAGAAGAGGAAGACCCTATATGAGATGGATTGATTCAGTGACTGGGCTAATGGGAGTAGGTGTGTCAGAGACAGTGAGACTGGCAAAGGCAGAGCAAGTTTTATGGCTGTTGTACAGAGATTCCGTATGAGTCACAAGCAACTTGATGGCACAGAACAACAACAAGAAGAAGCATTGGTTAAGTAATATGGGTTGACTTGAGACATTTTGAATCATAGAATCACTTTCATAGTTTAAAACATCATTTCTAGATCCATTTATCAATATAATGTTGTGAGTTATAGGGTAATACCAATATGCATACAAGGAAGTCCAGTGAATACCATCATCATTCAAATATATGCATCAACAATCAGAGCCAAAAAGGAGGAAAAAAATATTTCTACCAACTTTGGCAGTCAGAAATTAATTGAACATCCAACCAGGATGCACTAATAATAATGGATGACTAAAATGCAGAAGTTGGGAACAGAGAAGAAAGATTAACAGTCAGGGACTTGGTGACAGAAATGAGGCTGGAGGGAAAGTGATAGAATTTTGTACAGTCAATGATATATTCATTGTAAATACCTTTTGTAAGAAACATAAATGTCTACTACTCACAAGTATTTCACCTGATGTTCTGCATAGGAATCAGATTGACTATCTCTATGGAAAAATTGTTGGAGAAACTCAATATCAGCTATAAAAGCTAGATCAGATGCTGATTATGGCACAGTCCATTAATTACTCAGATATAAAGTCAAAATGACACTTAAGAAAATTAAATCAAATAAACAAGATTCAAAATTTGACCTTGAGTCTATCACAACTGAATTAAAAATCCATTTCTGGAACAAATTCGATGGCTTACACACTAATGAGTGAAGGCCAGATGAGCTGTGGGAGGATAACAAGAACATTATCCATGAAGAACGCAAAAGGTCATCATAAAGGCAGAGGAGGAAGAAAAGACTAAGATGTCAGAAGAGAATCTGAATATTGCACTAAAGCACTAAGAAGCTAAGGAAAATGGAAGAAACCAGGAAGTTAAGGAGATGAACAGAAGATTTCAAAGGCAGCTCAGGAAGACAAAGCAAAGTATTATAATAAAATATGCAAAAAGCTAGCGTTAAATAAATAAAAGGGCCAAATTCACTCAGCATTTCTTAAGCTGAAAGAACTGAGGAACAAATTCAAGCTTCAAGTTGTAATACTTGAGGATGGTATGAGAGCTCTGGTAGCCTAGTGGCAGGAAGCTGCACTGCAATCCTAAAGGCACTAGTTTCAGAGGGGTAATCAGTCTCCTCCCTTGTGATTAGCTATTTCTGAAAACCAGATATAGTTTTCAGATATGGATCAGTTCTGACTCTACGGTGCAAATAGCAAGAAAATGGGCAGAATATTGAATGATTCAGGAAGCATCAAAGAAGATGGAAGGACTACACAGAGACACTGCACCAAAAAAAACTGGCTAACACAGAAGCATTACATGAAACATGGTCAAGAGGTAATGACGAAGGAGGAAATCCAAGCTATACTGAAGGAATTGGTAAAAAACAAGACCCTAGGAATTGATGGAATACCAATTGACATATTTCAACAAACAGACACAGCCCACCAGATGTGCCCACCAGATTGTGCCAAGAAATTTGGAGGACAACTACCTGGCCAACTCACTGGAAGAGATCCACATTTATTATTCTGATTCCATTAAAAGGTCGTTTATAGTCTGTGAAAATTATAGAACCATATCACTATTATCACACTAAAGTAAAGTCCTTTTACTTTACTAAAGTACTTCTGTGTTGCGGAATGTTGGGGAAGAAGAGAAGGCCTCTGGCCAGGACGGGTCGCTTGAGCTCCAGACAGGTGCAAGTCTCCCAATGGCCTTTGATACAGGGTAGAGAAAGCTCCCCTGTCTTTGGCTGTACCGGCTCAAGAAACTTCGCCACGTGGGAAGACAGCTGCTGCACCTGTTGAAGCGGGAGTGATTCGCACGAGGCTGAGGTTCTCCTGACCAATCACATGTCCCATGTCTATAAGCCCCTCCTATCCTATTTTCCTGTGTATATAAGTGCAGTGTTTACATAAAGGTGAGCTGGACTCTGATCCTCTCCCAGAGTGGCGCCTCTGTCATGCTCACTCCCATCAGGTTGTAGATGTTAAGTTGCCAGTTGACTGACAGCAACACTTTTACTTTTTTTTGCTGAAGATTATCTTAAAACTACTGGAATATTAGATAAGCAGAAAATTGTCAAATATACAAGCTGGTTTAAAAGAGGCCATAGCACTAGGGACATTAGAGCCAATGTTAGATGAATTATAGCAGAAAGCAAAATATACCAGAGGGATATTTATCTGTATTTCATTGATGGTGCAAAGGCATTTGACTATGTGGTCACAACAAACTGTGACTAACCATAAGAAGAATGATAATATCAGAACACCTGATTGAGCTCATGAAAAACCTAAACTTTAACCAAGAACCAATTATCGTTCAAAATCAGGAGAAGGAATATGTTGGGGATACATCCTGTCTCCATACCTTTTCAATCTTTATGTGGAACAGATCATTTAGGAGGCTGTACTTTAGGAGGAGGAATGGTGCATCAAGATTGGGGGAAGACTTAGGGACAACCTGTGTTATGCAATTTTCACAGTATTGCTTGCTGAAACTGAGGAAAGCCTGAAGCATTTGCTACAGAATCTTAAGGACTGTAGTCTGCAATATGGATTGAAGCTCAGCATTAAGAAAACAAAGATCTTCACCACTGTGTCAATTGTCATAACCATGATAAGTAGAGAAGAGATTGAGATTGTTTACAATTTCAGCTTTCTCACGTCCAAAATCAATACTCTTGGCACCAGCAGTCAGGAAATCAAAAGGTGAAATTACATTAGGAAAATCTGCTGTTAGGGACCTCACTAGAGTGCTAAAGAGCAACAATGTCAGTCTAGAAACTAAGATGAGGCTGATCTAGGTCTTGCAATTTGAAATTATTTACTATGCATCAGAGAACTGGACAATAATCAGAGACAACAGAAGAAGAATTGATGCCTGTGAGTTGTGGTGCTGAAGAAGATTATTGAACATAACCATGAACTGCCAAGAGAACAGTCTATGCTGAAGAAGGAGAAACCAAGCTGATCTTTAGAGGAAAGGATTTTGAGACTTTGTCTCACATAGTTTTGGGCATGTTGCCAGAATAGATAAACCCCTGAAGAATAACATCATCCTTGGAAGGGTAAAGGGACAGCACAGGACGGGAAGATCCCAGATAAACTGTATTGACACAATAACTGGGCTAATGAATGTAGGTATGTCAGAGGAAGTGAGATTGCCTCAGGATAGAACTGAGTTCAGAGCTGTTGTGGGCCACTGTGAGACATAGTCAGTTCAACAGCACATAACAACAAGTCTGACTTCACTTCCATGATCTACTTATAATGCACGGCATTGATTGCTTGTTCCCTGCACCTTTTTGTACTCACCCATTTACCTCACTGAAGAAAGATGAACAATCTTCTCCCACATGACTTACTGTGTCTGCAAACCCAGTGGAGAGTCTGCTACTTCTCAATTCTGACTCCATGGCAATTTTTTCAACTTCATCATATGAAAACGGAAACAATCCAGCTGTTGTAGAGTACATTCAGACTCATAATGTTCCTACAGAACAGATTACAACTGGCACATATATTTTCCAAGACTGAGTATTTTCAGAAGCAGACTGCCACAGTTCTCTCTCAGAGAGATATTGATAGGTTCCAATCTCTGATTTTTCAGTTATCAGTTGACCTTAAGAGTTGTAACACCAGAGTTCCTTGCCTATACCCTAAAATTTTAAGACTAGAATGCCTCTTTTCAAGGAAGGCAGGTGGCACAAGTTTAGGTGGCATAGCTCTATCTAGATAAACATATGGAGGAGTCTGTTAGGAAATTTCCAGGAATATTTTTAATTGCTTATTAAAAGAAACCCCAAACCCAGACTTGCTGGCACTGCTCCTTCCTCCTTGTTCTTACCTACAATGTGGTTGTAATGCTGCTGTGTAGGAAGTCACTACTATGCCATGCAACCTCTAAGTGCACTGAGAGCAAGGTTACCTCTGAGGACAAGAAGCAGAAGGTCTCACAGACCAAACTTGGATGATTAACTGTTAAATCACCTATAACCTGTAGTGACAGCAAGAGGAAAGAGAAGGGTGTGCAGGATGCAGGAAGGATGGCAGGACCATCCTCCTGAGTCCTGGGTTATGACACATACTCATGTAGTATCTCTGCCACATCAGCAGCAAATGAGGTCACAGCTTCATATCTGAAAGCAAGCAAAGGGTCTTAGCAGTTATACCTGGAGCCAATACAAACTATTCTTTTTGGAATAATCCAGTGATACCCTTGGCCATAGCTGTCACTCACCAGGGACCTACTAGGCTTTTAATTTGTTGTTATTGCTTATTGTTATGTGCCATTGAGTCGCTTGTGGCTCATAGTGACCCTAGGGCATATGTGGAGCAGAATGAACATTACTAACAAGAAACTGACTTAGAAATAACATACATTTCAAGCTGAGTGATATCATCCATACTTCATGAATATTTAAAGTTTATTTTGGTTTTTATCCATGTTGTTGTTAAGTGCTTTCAAGTTGAGTACGACTCAGAAAGCCCACAAACAATAGAATTTATTTTTGTCTTATCATGCATCATCCTCATTATTCCTGACACTTTTGAGTCCTTTGCCAGAGACACTGCATCAATTAATCTCAAAAGGAAACAGGTTTTAATTTTTCTTCTTTGACCTCCACTTTTCAAGCAAGATGTCCTTTTCCAAGGAATAGGCTCTTCTAATAATGTGTCCAAAATATATGAGGGGAAACTTTATCGACTTTGCCTCCATAGAATGTTCTGGTTGCACTTTTTCCAACACCTGTTTGTTAGTTTGATAGTCCATGAGATATTTAGCACTCTTTTCAACACTACAACTCAAATACATCTATTTTCCTCTGTCATCTTTACTCCTTTTCCAGCTCTCAAATCTATAGGTAATATAAGTCATTCTCCTGCCTATGAGTACCATGAAAATGGTACATTTACTCTATTGATAATATATCTAATGGTGGTTGTTGTTATGTGCCCCCAAGTGGGAACTGCCCATTATCTAACCTCCGGTGGGCTTTTAGAGTCAGTAAATCCCACAGGAGGGGATGAGCAAAGAGCAACTACTCAGGAAAGCATAACTGTAAGGATCACTATTAGTTTAACAATCACTGGAATTTTCTCAGAGGTAGAAAGTGTAGGATTTCAATATTCCAAAGGGCTCGTACCTTCTTGAATACACTAGCAGCTCTCTATAGGTCTATAGAAAGTATATTTTAATAGTAAGGCTTGATTAAAATATATTCTGGACCTACACAAAACATCTAAAGAAAATTTCCAAATACCAAATAATTTGGCATGTAAATTGCCCACAAGAACAAAGAGACATGATCTTTTAAAGAAGAAAACATTATAGAGATAATGAACAATGCAATTTCCCTAACTTCTATTAACTATTCAAATGTTACTCTCTCATTTCTGTCAAGTTAGTACCCACTCACGATTGATGGTTCAAAAGGTTTTCAGACTCTAAATTGCATGGGAGGAGATTGCTCATCCTTCTTCTGCGAAACTGCTGATGTATTCTAATCACCAGTTCTTAGATTAACCATGCAATTCCTTACCCACTAGGCCAAGAGAACTTAAAATTTTATTAGACATGCAAAAATACAGAAAACAAAAAATATGAACCATCTTCAGAAGGGAAAAAAAACAAACCACAGCAGAAGCAAATCTAAAATTTCAGAAATTATTGACTTTTTAGATACAAACTCCCAAAGAGTCATTATAGATACATCCAAAGACCTAAGAAAATATAAAGAGATTTAAGTAAAACTTCTAAAATGGAAAATTATAATACCTGTGATTTCAAGTCAAATAACAGCAGAGAAAGGAAATGGTAATTTCTTTTTCTTAAATTCAAGCATTCACACAGAACTAATAAAAATGAAATAAAATGTATATTAATAGGTCTTTATTAATAAATCATATACAATCAATGCAATGAGTTGCATTGTTTTCTGTTCTGTGGAAGAAAACTGGGAAATCTCTTTTGTAGTTTACAGCCTTTCAAAATCCTTTGAAGGGTCAACTATGAATTGGTTCAGACTTCACAACTTCACAGAAATGAATGATTGAGTTCTTTCTAAAAACAAGAAGTGAGTCCCAGAAAAGCAAGAGAGAAAAATATTTTTTTAAAATGGGTGACACTGGAGGACATTATGTTGAGTGAGGTATCTCAGTCACAAAG
>NW_006400182.1:197124-202552 GCF_000299155.1 Elephantulus edwardii | reverse complement strand
AACAACAACAACAACAACAACAGTACATGCATACAGTCTTAGAAATATTGATTCCTGTATATTCCATTAAGAAATAATTTTCTGAAGAAACATTGTTTTGTCAGAAAAATAAGCGAAATTTAAGATTGATATAGTGTCTTTCCAAAGCTATAACATTTAAAACAAAAATTAAAAAAACTATTTTCAGAGTAAGGTCAGAGCTTAAATATTTTTTTTTAGCAAATACAGTTCCTTATACAAACACACACACAGAGAGGCTTTTATAGTGGTAAAAAAGTAAAATAGCTTCAGTATGGAAATTTTCAGTTATTTCTTTCTTAGTGTGACAATTTGGATAAATTATGCCTTTCTTACCCTTCCTTGTACTGTGGATATTCTGTTATTTATTTCAGAGAAGTGTTCATCTTGTCTCTACTACATGGCCTGTATAAAAGACTCAACAGCATCTCTTTCATTTTGGAGTATGATAGAGTTGGTGACTGTTAGCTCGAGTTACTGAATTTCATTTAGACCTGTTCTTTTAAAGAGGATATTTTTTTCTTCTCAGTGGGCACATTAAAAAAAATGCAGGATTCAGAAAATTTCTGTTTGCAGGAGCCTGCCCACTTCCAATTGTAAGAAGTTCAAGAGGGAAAGTGGGAAGAGGTAGAAACTACCAAGTGTAAATGTTGGAAAACAGCTGTATGATGTGAAATTTTTAGTCTTTCTTTGATCTGAAGACCTTCTAACTGCATTACAAAAGGTCAATTTCAAACACCTTTCTAAATTTTCACCACAGGTCTTTCTGGACTTCAAATCTACTCTACTAAGCCCTTCTGTAATATTATCTTATCCTCCTCTTTTCCAAAACATGTGGCAACAGAGCAATATTTTAGTACATAAGCAAGAGAAGAAACAATTGCAGGGCTTAATACCCATGGGTTGTTACTTTTAGAAATATTTCTAATTCTAGATCTTTCTAGTGGAACAGGGAGAAAAAAAGAAGCATCACAGCAGTGAGTTTAAGTATTATAAATTGGGGAAGAGGAAACTGGCTATCTTTAACAAGTGGAATCCCCTGCCCAGAAAATCCTGTGGGAAGAGGGATGATTTACTTAGGGCTCTTTTAGCTCTTGACTGTAGCTATAGTTAGCGAGAATAATATAATGAAGTGGTTTTTTTTCTTTAAAAAAAAAAGAACATAAAAATATCCTTTAAATACAGTTAAATTACCAACTAAATAATGAGATGAATTTTTTCCTTGCCTTTGATATAGTTCTAAAATCACTAAAGGAAACAATATTTTTTTCTGCTTTTTCCTAAAATACAGTTTAAAACCCACAAAGACAGCTGAATTGCCATGTAGGGTGTGAATTTTTAAGGAAATAGATGACTATGGCTTTCTCTTGCAGAGCAACTGGTGAGTTTGAACTACTGACATCTTAGTTGAGTGCTTTAAGCATTCCCTGTACTGCATTCTTAAGTCCATAAAAGTAAATCTAACATTTCAGAACTTCTTCTCAATCTTTCACATATATCAGAAATAACTCTTTCATTTATTCCTTTTGACACTAACATTGCAAGAAAATTTTTCACAAGGTTGCCCAGAAATGATTAGAAAAGTTTTTGGCAAATTAGTAGTTAACGTCTTAGGCTGAGTTTTCTACAATAGCAAAAACTGATGAAACTTCATCTATATCTGTACTTATATCAGGGAACTGTGGAACTGTGGAAACCTAGTGGAATTTTTGCCTACGCAAAGTTTCACAGTTTGAGTTCACCAGCTGCTCAAAGGGAGGATAGGCAAGCTCTAGTTTTTTATTAAATTTATAAAACACAATGTATGGGAATGATAATGTGAAACTCAATGTGAATGGAGGAATACATGACACACAAAGTATATAAACAAAACACAATATATGACTTTTGTATGAACACCAATATAAAATAAAAGTCATCTCTATATCTAAATGAACATACATTCACATATAAAATGTAAAGAACTCTGATGACTTCTTTGGTCCATAAGGAACTGCACCTCTAACTGTAAGATCTAGTTTCTCTGGTGATTCAAATTCACCAGTAGCTCCATGAAAGGATTTATAATCTCACAAACCCAATAGAGCGTTAGCTATATGTTGGCCAGACTCAAAGGCCAATGACTTTTACTTCTGATTTTGAACTCCATTAAATAGTCATTATAATCCATTATAACCCTATTAACTCTTTTATAGTTTTTGCAAATACCACTGATGCAATACTTTTAAAACCACATAAAATGAGGTATTTCTATTTTTTTTATTTAGAAATGACTCAATCTTTACCAAGTAGAAACAGCTACCTGTACATTTTTGTATACGTGACTCAGAATATGATTAAATATTATTTAAACCAAAATAAATAAACTGAAAGGAAAGCGTTGTCTTGGATCAGATTCTAGAGCAGAGTGAACTCATGTGTGCCAAAGTAGAACAGTGCTCTGTAGAGTTTTCAGTGAGTGATACTTTAGAAGTAGAGATGAGGTACCTCTTCTGAATCATCTCTAAGTGACTCAAACCTCCAACGTTTTGGTTAGCAGCTGAGCATGTTAACCATTTGCACACCTTGTGACTCTCAGAATATGACCATTGTGAGTGAGATACAGAAAGTCACAAGACCCTAGCTAGGCCATAAATGTGTCAAAGGTGTCAAATTCATGTGTAATATTTCTGCACATTTCTGTTGGAGATTCACACCATGCAGTGATGTTCCCAGAACACACAGCCTCTGAATCTTCCCTGATGTCTAGTGGACCTCCATTGGATTTCTGAAGGTGGCCATCCAAGGCTGTTAATCTTTACAAGAGGTGGATGTTCACCTTTCTTTTGTGGGTAGGCTGATTGATTTGAACTGTTGGCCTCTGAATTTGATACATTAGTCTGATATATTGCACACTACACCAATAGGGCTCAGTAGATATCACTCTATTATACTTGTGAGCTGTTTCTTTGATCTTCAACCATTTTTTCATTTCTTGTAGTACTTTCCTTTACATACTAAACCAAATAAAAATAGTTCTGCATAACAGAGATGGAATTTTTTATTTAAAAAGAAGCATTTTTTCCTAAATGTATGCAAATTTGTATTATTTCTTTAAAATGACAAATACCAAGTACCCATGAAAATTACTCTGTTCTAGTGGAGTTATAAATCTTAACATGAAGATCATTTCCAAACTGTAATAATACACCACCTTATTATGGCTTGCATCTCTGTTATAAAGAATTTTAAAGCCGATCTTGACTAGCCTTTATGGCCTGCTGCTGTTTATGCTCAATAACAAGCGCATCAAAGTGAGAGCGAGCCAGCAGCACGAAGAAAGCTGATTAAACATTTTTCAGGTCACATTAGTGAAAACGAGGCCATCTGGCTGATTATCGCAATGGGAATTATAGAATCCTAAAGCTGTTCTGAAAATATAGTGCAGTTAAGAAGGAAGATAGAAAAAAAAGCACTAGATTTGGCATCCAAGAATCTTCCCTTTGACATACAAAGATGATAACCATCAATCTCCCTGGACATTCTTTTAAAAATTATAATCTTTCATTTTAAGTAAATTTGTAGTGCAGAGCCCTGGTGCTCTTAATTAAAGAGCATGTTTGCTAACCTAAAGCTCAGTTGTTTGAATTCACTAATCTCTCTTCAGGAGATAGATGTAGCAATATACTTCTGTAAAAGTTTAAAGCTTTGGGAACCCCACACTGTATTCTATACATTCTCTATGAGTTGGAAGGGAAATACAAACCCCCAAATAAAATCTTTATTTTCAAATATGATTATATTTACAAGTTGGATACATGTTTTGCGTTCAATACACATTTTGGAAAGCATAAACCAATCCAAGCAAGGTAATAAATTTTAAAGTAATAAAACATAATGAGCTAATTAAGCAAGAAAAACTTTGTTAAAGACATTGACACTTGATGCCTGACTGCTATTACTGACCTTTTTGATGAGATTCTATGGAAAGGGGAAGCAGAACAGAATTTAAAATGCTCATGGACTCTAGACTTTCTGAAACCATAAAGGCTGGATGAACTCCTAAAACTATTGTCCTAAAGAAATCTTTACGTTTTAAACCAAAAATATGCCCTGAAGTCTTCCTAAAATCAAACAATGTTGTTGTTAGGTGCCATAAGTTGACTATGACTCATAACCACTATATGAACAATGGATCTGAACCTTGGATCTATCCTGTGCCATCCTCATGATCTCTGTCCTACTCAAGCCCATTGCAGTAGTCACAGTGCCAATCCATCTCACTGAGCGTCTTCCTGTCTTTCAATTACATTACTATCTTTCGCAGTATGAAGTTTCTTTCTGAGGGCTTGTTCCTCTTGCAAATAAAGTCAAGGTAAATGAGAAGTTTCACCAACATTGCTTCTAAGGAACACTCTTGCTCTTATTTCAAGACAGCTTTGTTTATTCTCTTGGTAGTCCATGGTATATTCAATACTCTTTTCCAACAACCTGATTCAAAGACAGTGATCCTTATTCCCTCTTCTTCATTTATTATCCAAGTTTCATATGTATCCGATAAAATTGAGAAGACCATGGCCTGGATCAGATGCATTTTAGTGTTTAAACTGATATCCTTGCTTTTCTATAACTTTGGAGAGGTCCTTAATAGCAGATTTCCTCAGTGTAACACATCTTTTGATTTATTGACTGCAACTACCATGTGTCTTGGTGGTGGAAGCAAATAGATCTAAATAATTGACAGCTTCAGTACTTTCTCTTATCAATATTTTTCTCAAATCTACAACAAACTTCGCTATTCCTCTAGTGGTAAGAAATTTTGCTTCTTCAAATTGAGATGGCCATTTGAAGGCCACAATCTTTAATCTTTGCAGTAATGTTGCATTTCTTCTTCACTTTCTGCAAACAAGGTGTGTCTTATGAATAACCAAACAATAGCATGTTGTTATTGTTGTTAAGTACCGTCGAGTCATAGCCAATTCATAGTGATCCTTTAAACTAAAGACCTGAACACTTGTATAACTCTCATTGTATCTCCAAGTTATTAGCATAACAATAGCATGTTGTTGTTGTTGTTGTTGTTGTTGTTGTTGTTATGTGCCATCAACTCGCTTGCGACTCATAGTGACCCTATGTACAACAGCCCTAAACTCTGCTCTGTCTTGTGCCAATCTCACCGTCTCTGATACACCCATCCCAATTACCTCAATCACTGAATCAATCCACCTCATAGAGGGCCTTCCTCTCCTGCACTGTCCCTCCACCCTACCAAGCATGATGTTCTTCTCCAAGGACCAGTCCCTCCTTACAACATGTCCAAAATGTGTTAGACGGAGCCTCAGAATCCTTGCCTCCAAGGAGCAGCCTCGTTTAACCCTCTCCAGGCTGAATCTGTTTGTTTTCGTAGCGGTCCATGGTACATCAAATACTC
>NW_006400182.1:194823-196230 GCF_000299155.1 Elephantulus edwardii | reverse complement strand
GTAATAAAAAAGTCTGCCTTTAGCATTTTACTATTCTTAAGAACTATATTGTTTTTGTTTTTTAAAAAAAGACCTATCTATTGTTGCTCTTGTTGTTATGTTTTGTCAAGATGACTATGATTCATTACAAACTTATGCATGAGGAATCTGAATCTTGCCCTATCCTGTGCTATCCTCATCATCTCTGATATACTTGAGCCTATTGTTACAGTCACTGGGTCAATTTATCCTGTTAAGGAGTTTGACAACAGGAACTTGAGAGATTGGCAAAAACTTTCAGGGGACAGACATTTATCTTCACAGGAGAAGAATATTTTAGAGAACAAGAGTAAAAATGGTTTCTCCAGTCAAGTTGACTCTAACTTATAGCAATCCCATGTGTCACAGAGTGTAATTGTGCCCCTCAAGGTTTTTCAGTGGCTTGTTTTTCAGAAATAGATTACAAAGCCTTTTTTCCTAGAGGCTCCTCTGGCTGTGCATACAACCTTTCAGGTATCAAGTTAATTTTACCACCCAGGAATGCAACACATTTTCTTCAGTGTTGATTATATTTCAAGTGATAATGCATATATTTTTGAAGGGAGAAAAAAAAATAGAATCAAACCCAAGGCTGAACTTTCACAAGTAGCTATATAAAGCTCGTTCCCTCCTCCATGTTTAAAATGTATGGCTAATCGAATGTCATTTCAATATTACCTTGCTGACTCTCCAGGAAAGATAGGTAGGAACTCAAAACCTAACTTTGTTCATTTCCTTGAAAAATATGACAAATATATCACTTCAGCACTGGTGTCACAATAAGAAATCAGAAGGAACTGTCTTTTTGAACGTGTCCTAATGATTAAACTCAGCATCTTTTTTGTTGTTGTTGTTAATGTTGTTTTGAGGTAATAGGGACAGAGAGCTGGACCCAAAGGCTATTCAAATGCTCTGGTTTAATGACTACTTTAATTTAGTGCTAAAAATGTGTACAGTTACATTTAAGGAATCTAGATCTATATGGGGGGGAAACCCTCAAATTCATTGCTGCAGAGTTGGAACTGACTCATGGTTGACCCTTAAGTGGGGTTTGAGAGGCTGTGAATCGCATGTGAGGAGACTGCCCATCTTTCTGCTGTGGAGCTGCTGTAGGGTTCCAGCCCTCGGAGTGGCTCTGCCTCACTCCCTGCACATTTCACCACCAGTGCCCATGCAGTGGGCAGTGAGTAAGTCGTTGGTCACTTCTTGGACTGTTTCATGATAAGGGCAGATTGTTGTTTGTTGTTGTTATGTGCCATCGAGTCGCTTGTGACTCATAGCGACCCTATGTACAACAGCCCTACACCGTGCTCTATCCTGTGCCAATCTCATTGCCTCCGACACACCCATCCCAATTACCCCAGTCACTGAATCAATCCACCTCATAGA
>NW_006400182.1:184838-191953 GCF_000299155.1 Elephantulus edwardii | reverse complement strand
TGTACTGTTCCAGTCGTTTTGGGATAATCTCCAGTAGAATCTTGCTTGCATGTGAAATCAATGATATTGTTTTATAGTTTCCATAGTCTGTTGGGTCACCTTTCCTTGGAATTGGAACAAATATAAATCTCTTCCAGTCAGTTGGCCAAGTGGTTTTTCTCCAGATTTCTTGACACCACTTGGTGAGCACGTCCAGGGCAGCATCTGTTAACTGAAATATGTCAATTGGTATACCATCTATTCCTGGGGCCTTATTTTTTTCCTATTTCCTTCAAAGTGGCTTGAACTTCTTCCTTCATCACCATAGGCTCTTGATAATCTGTTGTTTCATTAAGTTCTGTGTCTGCAAATTCCTTTCAATACAATGGCTCAGTCTATTCTTCCATCTTCTTTTGAAACTTCCTTGAATGAATGTAGATGAAATTATTATTATTAGGAAGGTTATTGGGATGGGAGGAAACCGGATAGTGCAGTTGTTAGAGCCTCAGTTGCTAACCAGCTCAGCCAGGATAACACACCACCCCTCTAGGGGAGAAGGTTGTGGCAGGATGCCTCAGTGAAGATTTTCAGCTTTGGAAACCCAATGGTGTGGCTCTCCTCTGCCTTTCAGGGTCCCTATGAACCAAAATTAGAAGCAGGAGGGTCATCCTCTAGAATACATGCCTCTGGAAACTCTATGAACTTTGATAAATGACAATAATTATAGGAAAGGCTTCAGGTCTTTTGTTCATTGTGTCGATCATTATGAGTCTTGCTTGGCTTGACAGCAATCAACAACAACAACAACAATCCAATATATGTTGTTGTTAGTGCTGCTGAGTTAGAACTTAATTATAACTTAATATTTAGCAGATTTTCAGATACTATAAATCATAAGACAGAGGGTTATCTATTTTAAACCTTGGAGCATCTGGTCAATTCTAACTGCTTGTTTTTGAAAACTAGCTCCTTATCTAATAGTCACCAGAGTTCCCTTATTTAGTTAGGACATAGTTCATTTAAAAGTGGATCATCTAAGCTTAAAATTTTGTATAAAATTATTCATTTCAATGAAAATGGGTAAAATGACTATAAATTAACATATCTGATAGTAACCAGATTCATTCATCTATAATCAAGACATTTGCTGGAACCTTCCATACATCACCACAGTAATAAGCGAGCAAGGCTGCTGTCGGAAGTAGCTTTCAACAGTACTGGCTAGTTCTCCAGCTACCAAAAATGTTTTAAATCTGGATATAAATCCTTTTCTCTCTTTTAAAATTTTGGTTTCTTTAATGTCTCAGCTGATGCTGCTGTCACAATAGTGGGTGGAGAAATTTCTTTCCTCACAGTTTGGAAGGTTTTCTGTTTTGTTTTGTTTTGTTGTTTTAAAAAAGGCCAAATCAAGATGTTGATCATCTAGATCTACCCTTGTTTGTAGGTGAGTATCCCTTGGGTCCTTGGTGTTCCTTGTCTTCTAGAGAATTCCACATAATATCTCTCCTCCCATAGTTTCTATTTACAGGCATCTATCTTCTCTTTGTGTGTGTCTGCAAGTCTATTTTAGACTTCTACTATTATTATGATGATGATGATGAATATGCATGAGACCATAAACCATTTTAACAATTTCTACATGCACAATTCATCCATAGGGATTATGTTCTCACCCACCTTTTCTATATTCTTCCTTTTCATTAAGTCAAACTCACAGAACATTTTATGGAATCCCAAAAGAACAGAGAAGGTTGTCTTGGAAGAAGTACAATTAGGGTGCTCCTTAGTTGCAAAGACGATGAAACTTCCTCTCACCTACTTTGAACATATTACCAGGAAGAGGACAGTCCTTGGAAAGAGACAATCATGCTGGGAAAAGTGGAGGATTAGAGAAAGAGATAAAGAACCTTGGTAAGATGGGTTGACAAAGTTACTGTACCAATGATGCTGATGCAGGAGAGGGCAAGGTTCATATTAGTCATTCATGGGATTGCTATGAGTTGTAGACAACTTAATATCACAATAACAACAACAACACAACTCTTCATGTTTCCTATTAATCAGAACCCATACACAATCAGGATTAAATTTGGCCATCAAGCATGGCTTTATGAACAAAACAAAATAAAAACTCAATATCCAAACAAGGTTATATACATGAATATTGTATCCAGGAATTAATCACAATTTTTTGGAGAATACAGTTCAATGCATAACTCTGAATTTAGCATAACTTTATTGTATTTCTTATTCAACTTAAAATATTATTGTGAAGACATTCACAATGCTCCTATTTATTTTTTGCCATTAAATTTTATTATTTAATTTTCAGTTCCATAAGTATTCTATGGGTGCCAGCTTTCTGTGAGGTCAACATTAAGGGTAAATCATAAATTTCATAAGGTCTTTGTCCTTAGGAAGCACTCATTTGAATTAACAAATAAATCAATAAAAGTGTGTCATAATGTTACAGGTGACTTTGAACTCAATTTTATTAAAACATACTCACAAAGTTACACATTTTAAAATACAGAGACAAAAGATTAAAGATACTGTTAACACCTAATACCTCCATATCTAACTCCTGAAAATAGTAATTTAAAATTCAGAAATATGTAAAAATGTTTCTCTTTTTTGGTACTATTTTTAATGTTGTTGTTGTTGTTGTGTGCTGTCGTGTTGCCTGCAACTCATAGCAACCCTATGTACAACAGCCCTAAACTCTGCTCTATCCCTTGCCAATTTTATTGTCCTTATTATCCTTATTACACCTGTGATGGAATCAATCCATCTCATAGAGGGTCTTCCTCTCCTGTGCTGTCTCTCTACCCTCCCAAGCATGACATCACTCTCTAATGACTGGCCCTCCTTGCAACATGTCCGAAGTATGTAAGACAGAGCTTCAGAATCCTTGCCTCAAGAAGCAGCTTGGCTTCACCTTCTCCAGGACTAACTTGTTTGTTCATGGTATATTTAAAACTCTTCTTCAGCACGAAAGCTCAAAGACATCAACTCTCCTTCTATCATCCCTAGTTATTGTCAAGCTCTCTGATGCATAGCAAATAATTGCAAAGACCATGGACTCTATCAGGCCCACCTTAGACTCCAGACCGACATTGTTGTTCCTCAGTACCTTGGTGAAATCTCTGACAGCAGCTTTCCCAATGCAATTAGTCTTTTAATTTCCTGGCTTCTGGTACCTAGAGTGTTGCTTGTAAAGCCAAGCAAACTGAAGCTGTAAGCAATCTTAATCTCTTCACCATCCATCATGATGTTGCCAATTGGCTCAGTGGTAAGAATCTTTGTTTTCTTGATGTTGAGCTTCAATCTCTATTGAAGGCTACAGTCCTTGACTTTCCTCAGAAAGAGCCTCAGATCCTCCCCAGTTTCAGCAAGCAGGGTTTTGTCATCTGCATAACACAGATTGTTGAGTCTACCTCCAATCCTGAGGCCACCCTTCTCCTCATAGAGCCCAGACTCCCAGATAATCTGTTCCACATATAAATTGAAAAGATATGGAGCTATTACTCATCCTTGATGCACACCCTTCCCAATTTTGAACCATGCAGTATTTCCTTGCTCTGTTCCGATGACTGCCTCCTGGTCCAAGTATAGGTTTTGCATAAACACAATCAAGTGTTCTGGGATTCCCATTCTCAGAGTCAGCCACAGTTTGTTGTGATCCACACAGTCAAATGCCTTTGCATAGTCAATGAAACATAGATAGACATTCTTCTGGTACTCTCTGCTTTCAGCCAAGATCCACCTGACAGTAGCTATAATTTCCCTAGTGCCACAGCCTCTTTTAAACCCAGACTGCACTTTAAGCAGTTCTCTGGTTGATGTGCTGTTTCAGTCGGTTCTTGGATAATCTTCATCAGAATCTTGCTTCCATGAGATATAAATGATATTGTTCAATAATTTTCACACTCTGTCGGATCACCCTTCTTTGGAATAGGAACAAATACAGATCTCTTCCAATCAGTAGAGCAGGTGGTTGTCCTCCAGATTTCTAGGCACAAATTGGTGAGCACATCCAGGACAGCATCTGTTTGTTGAAATATGTTAATCTGTATGTCATCAATTCCTGGGCCTTGTTTTTTGCCAATTCTTTCAGAGCAGCTTGAACTTTTTCCTTTGTCATCACAGGCTCTTGTTCATACGTTGTTTCATGAAATTCTTCTGTGCCCACCAGAACACAATTTTAATACAATGACTCTATACTCTTCCCATCTTCTTTTAATGCCTCCTGGATCATTTAATGTTCTGCCCAAATCATCCTTAAGTGTTGCAACTCAAGGTTTGAATTTGTTCTTCAGTTCCTTCAGCTTAAGAAATGCTGAGCGAGTTTGGCCCTTTTGATTTTCTGACTTCAGCTCCTTGCACATTTCATTGTAATACTTTTGTCTTCCCATACTGCCCTCTGGAATCTTCTGTTAAAAATACTTTGATTTCTTCTCTTTGCTTTGACTTCTCAGCACTCTAGTACAATATTTAGAGTTTCTTCTGACATCTGTCTTGGTCTTTTCTTCCTTCTCTGTCTTTGTAAGGACCTTTTGCATTCTTCCTGTATGATTCTCTTGATATCTCTTTTTAATGCAATATATAAAAACATATTTTCTCTAAAATACATACATGAATATTTTTACAAATAATGTATGCTTTTTCAGAGACTCTTGACAGTATGAAAATCTAAGTGTTTATTGATCCAGAAAACGCTTGGGTAGGCAATAAGAACCAAGAAATCCTATGCCTTCAGGTCAATGGTTTTGTCTAGCTGCTAAGACAGAAAATGTATTATAAAGATTTTTTTCCCTGATGATTTTAAAAATAGTTGGAGGAAGAAAGAAAGTAATTATATTGAATGCTTAATTCGAAAATTTAAAAATTAAAGTGTATTTTTCTCTAAGTGTCTTAAAATCAAACATTACTGTAGTTTTCCTTCAGCATTAGAATATCTGAAGCTGCCTCCATAAGGTCTGTCTCTGATGAGAGATACCATATTCTACTGCCAGATAAGACAGCTAAGAAGGAGAGTATTCCAGTGATTTTTCCAGGGTAACAAAATGTAGCAGGATAACAGAGAGTAGAGTCTCTTTCATCACTTTCAAGTTACTGTCCAGTAGAAGCTAACTCATAGCTGACCCTCCAGTGCAAGCAAAGGGATGCAAATTTTAAGATTATTCATCTTTTTTCAAAAGAATGACTGGTTGATTTGAACCACCACAGAGTCTCAGCCTTTGAGTTAGGAGCACAACTCCCTATAGGTTATACCACCAGAGCTCTAGACAACAGTCCACCAATAATTAAACTTATGCTGTTGTTCTTTTGTGTCATCGAGTCCATTACAACTTACAGTTACACTATGCACAACAGATTTGAACTCTGTCCTGTCCTGTGTTATTCTCATCATCTCTGACACACTTGAGTCCATTGCATCACTGTGTCAATCCATCTCTTTACGGGTCTTCCACTCTTTCACTGACACTCCACCTTTTCAAGCATGATGTCCCTTTCCAAGGAATAGCTTCTCCCAGAAACATGCTCAAAGTCAGTGAAACAAAGCTTCACCATCTTTGCTTCCAAAGAACATTTTAGCTAAACTTTTCCCAAGGTATATTTGTTTGTTCTTTTGACAGTTCCTAAGCTATTCAACACTATTCTCCAATATCACAACTCAAGGCATCAATTATTTTCTGTAATCTTTATTTATTATCTAGCTCTCAGACACAGAGCAAGTTATTGAAAAGACCATGGCCTGAGTTAGGTGCATCATAGTCTTCAAACTAACATCATTGCTCCTTAGTAATTGGGATAAGTCTCAGATAGAAGACTTGCACAATCATCACCTGATATCCTGACTGTTAGGATGAAAGAGGTTGACAGTGAATCCAAAAGCAAGATTAAATAGTGGATGATTTAACTCTATTCTCAATCTGTCACAATCTTTCTTATGAGTCCAGCAGTGAGGATTTTTGTCTTCTTGATGTTTAGATGCAATTCATATTGAAGGCTGTAGTCTTTGATCTTGTGCAGCAAGCACTCCAATTCCTCCTCACTTTTAACAAGCAAGGCTTTTTGTGTTTGTTTGTTTGTTTGTTTCATCTGTATAGTGCTGGTTATTGATGACTCTTCCTCTAATTCTGAGGTCACCATTTTCTTCATAGAGTCCAGCTTCTGGAGTGATTTGCTCAACATGCATATTGAACAGGTGTGGAGATAGAATGCAACCCTGAAGCACAACTTTACTGATTTTAAGCCAATTAATCCTATGTGTTTTATTCAAGTCATGGTCTTCCTGATCACTTGCTATGCATCTGAGAGATGGACAATAAATAAAGATGACAGAAGAAGAATTGATGTTTTTGAACTGTGATGCTGGAGAAGAGTACTGAACATAAACTGCCAAAGAACAAACAAATATGTCTTAGAGAGGGTGCAGCTGAAATTATTTTGGAGGCAAGGATGATGAGGCTTCTCCTCACATACTTTGGGCATTTTGCTAGGAGGGTCTACTCCTTGGAGAGGGACATGATTCTTGGAAGAGTAGAGGGTCAACGAAGAAGAGGAAGATTCCAACAAGGTGGATTGACACAGTGATCACCACAACGGATTCTAATGTGTCAGGAAGTTTGGGGAATGCACAGGATATGGGTTCAGATCTGTTGTTCATAGAGTCACTATGAGTCACACTCGATGGCACCTAACAACAACAATAAAAAGAAGAATCCGTTGTAACCTTAGCTGGTTTTATAATGGTAGAGATAAAATCATAGTTTGTTTTAAGCTTTTTAAGAATTACAATAATTACAGTCAACTCCAGTTGTGAAGTAGGGTTTTTCATCTTGGTATATTTAATTTTAGATTAATGGTCTCAAAATTGTTAGTTTATTTACATGGCTAGAGATTATACTTAAATGTTTCAAAGGATTCTCTATGGAAAATAATATTGTGTTCCAAATACATAAAATTTTGGGTTGTTGTTGTTGTTGTTATGTACTGTCAAAAGGAAACCAACTAATAGCTGACCTTCAAGAGGGTTTTCAGAGACACTAAAGAAAATGGAAGGAATATACTGAGTCATTGTAGAGAAAGGAATTGGCAGATACAGAAGAATTTAATGAAATAACATATGA
>NW_006400182.1:175573-183042 GCF_000299155.1 Elephantulus edwardii | reverse complement strand
GGATTCTAGTGCAGCTTCTTGCCATTAGGTCCCTAGTGAGCTCTGTAGCTATTGCTGCTGCGTCTTTTTTTTTCTTCTTCTATTTTTGAATTTATTTTTATATTGGTCTCCACACAAAGTTAATTAAGTTCATATTCATTATTTTTCACACTGAATCGTTCCTCTTTCCTTTACCAATCCCTTCCTCCACTCACTAAATTGTGTGACCCTATATTTAAGGCCTCCACCTCACCACCTCATTCTCGTACATGCTCTACAATAAAGGTCCTATAAAGTATTTGTTTTTATGAGACTGAGTTAGTTCACTCAGTATAATCCTCTCCAGTTCTTCCCATGTTAGGTAGTAATTTACAAGTCATTGCTCCTGCATGCTACAAATATACATCATGTGAATGAATCATAATTTCTCAATCTATTCGGTTGTGATTGGACATTTGGATTGTTTAGATGTTCTTGCTATGGTGTATAATGCTCCTATGAACATCGATGTACAACCTCTGTTTGTGTCTCAGTTCTCCTTTTCTCAGGATATATTCCAGGCAATGGAATAGCTGGTTCATATGAATTTTCTATGTACAGCTTTTTGAAGAAACACCAAACTGCCTTTCAAGGTGGTTGTACAATTTTACAAGCCCACCAACAATGTATTGTAAGAGTTCCTATTTCATCACATCCTCTCCAAATATTACAACGTGATGTCCTGTTAAACTTTGCCACTGCTAAATTTTAGGTAAGGTCACACGAAAGTCAAGTATAGTCCAATTGTTTAATCTTCTCATCCCTAGGTTCAATATCTACCTAGAATTTATAGCCAGACATTATTAAGGAAAAAAGAAAGTGTTAATGACTTATAGTTATATGTAGAATGCACTGTAAGGAAACCATGAAATCAAACTCTGATCCTCCTCTCTAGAACTTATAGACATTTAACAGGTTGTGAGGATTTACCTTTCCCATATTGTAAGCAGTAATTAAATTACTCACTTCCAAAAAATACTTACTGAACAACTCAGTTCTTCCATACATTGGCTGACTAAAGGGTACAAAACAATTTTAAAGTCAGAGAATTGAGTGTGAAGTTTAGCATTTCTTTTGTTTAAAGGGAAAATTCAACTTTTGGGCCACATGGAATTCTAATAAGCTTAATGTAGAATTAATTAACCTTCAGATGACCATTCAAGATTATGTTTGTAAGAATGAACCTACTGGCATTGAGTTTATGGGTCAGTTCCAATGCATACTGATACTCCATGGAGTTCCTGTCCATGTTTAAAGGAAGAGATTGCCCATTTTCTCTGAGAAAGTGGCTAGTAAATTCAAATTTTATAACTCTCAGTTAGTAGTCTCATATACTATGCACTACAACAACAGGACTCTATTTGTAATATTGTTGTTATTGTTGTTAGGTGCTGTCGTGTCATAGACGACTCATAGCAACGTTATGAATGAAAGGCCTAAGTACTGTTCATACGTAGAGTTTCCAAAGGCAAGCCATTTCGGAAGTGGATGCCACTCCTGCTTCATTTGTTATATTAACTAGAAATTAAATGAGGAGTAACACAAAGGGGAAGTCTTACTGAGGTACAATCAATGAATACATTAAATCTAGATAATCTCAATTGTTTATTTTTTTGTGTGTGTGTCTCAAGTGAGTATTGGAGACTACCATGTAGTACCTAATATTCTTCCATCATTAATTGCTACCACAGCAAAAGGAATAGTTACCAGCTACTAAATATAGAAAGGAGTCCTGGGTCTCACTTTTTGGAATTTACTATGACTTATCTCAGCTGTGACAGCTGAAAGAAAATATAATAACAAAAGCCCAGTGTTTCAATTTTTACTTTTTTATTAAAAGTAGAAGAAATACCTTGATTGGTAGCATCAGGGTGGACGGTGAAGAGGTTGAGATTGTTCACAGCTTTAGTCTGCTTGGCTCCACAATAAACATTCTTGGTGTCAGCAGCCAGGAAATTAAGACATATTGTGATGGAAAAGTCTGCTTTTAGGGACCTCTCTAAAGTTCTGAAGAGCAACGGTTTGTCTCTGGAGACTAAGGCGCATCTGGTACAGGCCATGGTCTTTGCAATAACTTGTTATGCGTCAGAGAGCTGGACAATGACTAAGAAGGATAGAAGGAGAATTGATGCTTTTGAGCTTTGATGTTTGGAGAAGAGTGTTGAGGGCACCATGGACTGCTAAGAAAACAGGTTCATCCTGGAGAGTGTTAAACCAGGCTGCTCCTCGGAGGCAAGGATTCAGAGGCTTTGTCTGACATACTTTGGTTATGTTGTAAGGAGAGACCGGTCCTTGAAGGACATCGTGCTTGGTAGGGTGCAGGGCAGGTGCAGGAGGGGAAGGCCCTCTGGGAGTTGGATTGATTCAGTGACTGGGGCAATCGGGCTGAGTGTGTCGGAGACAATGAGATTGGCACAGGACAGAGCAGAGTTTAGAGCTATTGTACATAGGGTCGCTATGAGTCACAAACGACTCGACGGCACATAACAACAACAACAGAAGAAATACATAACATTTTCCCAGGTGTTTAAAATAAAGGAAGATTTTTCTCAGCCTGTTGTGTACCTCTCCAAGACTAAGGGGTTGTTGTTCATTTCTTGCCATTTGAATGGAGTGAAGAGAACTCATGAATACAGAATAAGAATTTTCTCTTCCATGTAGTTTTTTAAAGGCTCTTTTGACAACCTCTCACAAAATTGAGATGTGCTACCACTTAGAATGCTAGACTGTATTTAGCAAGAGGATTTACTTCAGCATTTTAAAATCTAATGTTTATTTTTCCATATGAGACTCTAAATACTCTCTTGACAGTACTGTTTCTATGTCTAATTGTAGAGTCTCAGTGGAGAGTATGAACTGAAGAAAATTCCAAACAGATGTTGCTGTAGTGTAAAAGCAAGGCTACTAAAGAGATAATGATGAATGCTCTCATCTGAGGACATATATGATACTAGATGTTGTCTAGGAAGCATCTTGCATCCCAAGGTAATCAATTGTTGCATAAGATTTGATAGAAATTACCTTTTATTAGACTCAGTAAGTCATATAGGTGCTTCATACTCTTCTTTCTTTTATTTCTTACACTTAATTTTTGTCCGTAGTGTTTATCTCTCACCATCCCAGTTTAAACTCCTCCATAAAGAGTTAAGTTGCCACAAACTTTATCTCACTGTAGACTTCTAAGTGAATATATTTATACATGTTCTGTGGTGTCATGAGCACTAGAATCAGTCAGGATAATCTTCTTTCCCTTGAAGAGCCTACATGTTATTTCAATGTAAATTCAGCTTAGAAAATAGATTTCCTCCCCCATGGTGACTCAAACCATGTATACATTAAAGACAACAACAATGACTACAGAAAAATATTTTCTAAATTAACTGTTAATGAGAAAATCCCAAGGTATTGTCAATTCACAGTCCTGTATTCACGAAACATGATGGCTTAGACATGCATGACCGAAAATGATGGCAGGTAGTAATGATGAAATAACAAGCGAACTAAGAGATATAAAAAAGCCTGTGCTTCACTGTATATGCCGAATGACAATCTCCAGAGACTTTGATTCCAAGGAGGAAGAATACAGAACGTCATAAAAATTAAGTCACTCAAGTTAAGTGGAGACCCCAAGGGCAGAGGCCAACATAGAGGTAGAAAGAAAAGCCATAGTACCAGAAAGACAGCATCCTCATAGATATATGGGTCACATAGAAAGCTCAGTGATAAAGTGGCCTTCTGACATAATGCTGAGCTGTACAGTCACACCTGTCTGCTCTCAAGACACTAACTAGCTTTTCTGTTCCCACTAGTCTAAATTATACACATTTTTTCAGACCAGTCCTCCTGAAAAAAAAATTCTGCAATATGAGGAAAAAGAAAGAAATACTCTGACTGGATTTTTGTAGCTTTGTTTTATTCAGATCCTAGTGTACATTATCTACAGCAATTTTTTTTTCTGGACTCGAGCTTGGTTTCACTCTTACCAGAATTCTCTTTAACATATTTTCCTCACCATTGCTACAGTGGAGAGGAGAAAATGTCAAAAGAAGTTACCTTGGGAGGGGACAAATCTACAACAATGAATGAATGGAAATCCAAAGCCTCTGTAAATTTTCACTGAAATTAATAACAAATTTAATTTTTTTTAAAAAAGAATTAAGTTAGAGTAAGGATGGCAATGGAACCACCTTACTTCTGTAACTTGATTTGTGCCACTATTAGAACCTCTACTCAGAATATTATTGCTTTTCGATTTTTGACTCATGCACCTTTAACTTGTTAGTTAAATTTGTATCTTCTAGGCTGCAACACTTCCATGATACATCTTCAAGGATATGAACATGTACGGCTAGGCACAATTGATAACAGTGCATCTAAACTCCAAAATTAATCTCCATAATAGTCTATGTGTTTCCTACTGCCAAAGGGGCCCTTTAGAGTAGTGAGAGAAGACCTTCACCCTGAAACCCACAGCGTCCCTTTTCAGCAGGAAGTAGCTAAGAGAATACGCCATCCCCTTTTCCTTATGAATCAGGGTGAAGTCTCTCTCAGGGAGGAGTGATAGGGGATGGCAATGGACACACTGACAAAGGAGATTAATCAGAACTGGCTTTGACAAGCACTGTGGCAATTGAACAATTAAAACAGACATGGTGGGAGGAAAGAAGAATGAACTGGGGATGAGGGTGGAGAAAACAGTGCAACAATGAATGAATGAAAACCCAAAATCTCTGTAAATGTTCATTAAAACTAATAAAAATTAATTTTAAAAAAGTTAACTGTAGGTGACAGGGGATGGGGGAGAGGATGTGCAATAACAAATAAAAATAAAAATTTGAAAAAAGGTAACTTTATTAATTTACAGCACAATTTTTATCAATATGATTGAGAATGAAAATTAACTTTTTTAAATTGTGATTTGAAAATGTAACTACTTTAACAGACACTTTCTTTAACACAGTCTGGGAAATGAAAAATTAGATTTGCATAAGATTGAGCCAATTAGGAAATAAGAGAGAATAAAATTCTCTATTAAGTGACAAAACATTTATTGGCACTATTTTGTTCCTGCTTTGTAATTTTACTTTGAAGCTCTTTCTCTATTGCTGCTGTGTTGCAGAATGTTAGGGAGGATGAGAAGGCCTCTGTCTAGGACAGGTCTCCTGAGCTCCAGACAGATGCAAGCCTCCCAACAGCCTTTATTGCAAGGTAGAGAAAGCTCCCCTGTGTTTAGCTGTACCAGATTGAGAAAGCTTGCCACCTGGGAAGACAGCTGCTGCATCTGTTGAGCTGGGAGTGGTCCACATGAGGCTGAGGTTCTCCTGACCAACCCACATGTCCCATGTCTGTAAGCCCACCATATTCAGTCTTCCTGAGTATATAGGTATAGTGCAGTCCCAATAAATTGAGCTGGATTGACTCTCTGATCCTCTCCCAGAGTGGTGTGTCTCCGTCATGCTTACTTCCATCAGCGTGTCGCTGTTAAGTTGTCAGCAAACTGACAGTGACATTGCTGGTCTCTACCTCTCCTTTAGTTACAGCAAGAAATTTGTGGGGAGTTTTAAGTAAGGTTAGATTGTTGTTGGGAAGCAAAACAAGTGAAGTATACAAAGAAATATATACATAAAATGATTTCTGTTTTTTCAAGGAACTTGTGGGGTCTCACAAGTTCAAAACCCATGGGTCAGGTGTCAGATTAGAGTTTTCTGGACTCAGCAGTGTGTAAGGGAGACAAAACCCAAAATTGGCTGTTAAGATTTCAAGCTGCTGGTATGAAGCTACGGGAGATAACAAATCCCAAAATCTGAAGGTCAGACAAGTTGCTAGTTTCTTTCCTGAGATAAGGAGGCTACAAGTGCGAATCAAGAGAAAACTTTGGCAGAACTTCAATATATGAAATACAGGCCACAGCCTTCAATAGAACTGACTTTCCATTTACTGGCTGCTCACATGAAATCACAAAATGGAGGATCATTACTCTATATTACACCATTGATAATTTAAAAAAAAAGAATACTGAAGCAATGAATCAACAGGAAACCACAAAAAATTTAAGCTGATTTTGGAGGATGATATGGAATGAGGGATATCATTGTTGGTGTCAGATGGATCTTGGCTGAACCAGAGAATATTTACATAAGTTTTATCAACTGTGAAAGGCATTTTTTTGGCTTTTTTTAAAGTAAAACTGGATTTGTATAATTTTATTAATTGTCTCAAGAAGTAAAACCATTTGCTCAGTTCTTTACAAAGAATGCCTCCAAATCATCATTGTAAATTATGAAAATGCATGCCTTATGTGATTTAACAAGTTATGGATAACACTGCAAAGAATGGCATAATAATTGATTGTACTCTGGTAGAATAAAAAAAGATAATCTTGAGCAGAACAAGATGATACTGTGTACTTTAAAATCAGAAAATTTGAGTGTGTTGACAAGATTATGTCTTTCACTATTACTGTTTAACCTTGTTGTTCTTGTTCTCTACCACTGAGTTAACTACAACTCATAAAAACCATATGAACAGTAGTAATTTTACTGTCTCAGTCTCTCCCATCCAGGATCTGCTCTGTCCCTCCATCCTTCCAAGAATGATGCCCTTCTCCAAAGACTGATCACGTCTTTGGTTATTGTCCAACTTTCTAATGCATAACACGTAATTTCAAAGACAATGACCAGGATCAGGCACACCTTCGTCTCCAGACAGACATCATTGCTCTTTAGCACTCTGGATAGTTCCCTGACAGGACATTTTCCCAATGCAATTAGTCTTTTGATTTCCTAACTCTGGTGCCAAGAGTGAATCTTTCTCTAATCCTGATGCCACATTCTTTCTCGTAAAGTCCACCCTCATAGATAATGCATTCCACATATAGATTGAAAAGGTATGGAGATAGGACACACGCTGACACACTCTATTTCTGATTTTGAACGATGCAGTGTTTGCTTGCTCTATTCTAAGGATTGCCTACTGGTACAAGTGTAGGTTTTGCATGAGCACAATCAGGTATTCTGGATTCCCATTCTTCTCAAGGTTAGCCATAATTTGTTGTGATCCACATAGTCAAATGCTTTTGCATAGTCAACAAACACAGATAGACATTCCTCTGGTACTGCTTGCTTTCAGCCAAAATGCAACTGATATTTGCAATGATATCCCCAATGCCACGATTGCTTATAAACCCATCTTATATTTCTGATGATTCTCTATCAATGTACTGTTCCATATCTTCAGCAGGATTTGGCTTACGTGTGTTATTAGTAATGTTGTTCAATAATTTTCACATTATGTCGGACCAACTTTAATTCCATCTGGAATAAATATGGAATTCTTCTAGTCAAGTTGCCAGGTAGATGCCCTCCAAATTTATTAGCAGAGCCTGGTGAGCACTTTTAGGGCAGCATCTTTTTGTTGAAATGTGTCAATTGATATTCTATGAATCCCTGGGG
>NW_006400182.1:151483-172628 GCF_000299155.1 Elephantulus edwardii | reverse complement strand
TTTATCCCTTTTGATTTTCTTACTCAAGCTCTTTGCATATTTTATTGTGATACTTTGTTTTTTTCTTCTTGAACTGCACTTTGAAATCTTCCGTTTATTTCCTTAATATCCTTCTCTATGTTTTGACTTCTCGGCATTCTCATGCACTCTTCAGAGTCTCTTCCAATATCTATCTCAGTCTTTTCTTCCTTCCTTGTTTTTAGAATGACTTTTTGCATTCTTATTGGATAATATTCTTGATATCTTCCCTAAACTCATCTAGCCTTTGCTCATTAGTGTAAAAGGAGTAAAATGCTTGTCTGTCAAATATTCCTCTAAAGATGAGCATCTAATAATGTAGAGTAGGGAGAAGGTTTGACCATCCACTCCCAAAATAACAGGCCTTTGGAAACCCTATGCACAATAAAGTACACCTAGATTAAACTAGCAGATATTACACCTGAAGACATGTCCTCAAGTTGGCAAACATAGAAGAAGAGAATCAGTTGCAAGCAGACATTAGTGATTGGAACATGAAATGTGAGAAGCATGAATATAGGAATATTGAATGTTGTTAAGAGATAAATGAAACACATAAATAGTACTAGGTCCATATAACTCAGATAGTCAAATCATTTGCTCATTATACATCAGTACTGGAAGAAGTATGATTAACAGCCTGTGATGTTCAGATGACACCACCATGCTTGTTCAAAGTGAAGAGTTCTAGGCACTCTTACTGATGAAGATCAAAGATTAGAGCATTTAAGCTGATTACTTTTTAACATGGGTGCTGGGGAAATGTCAGAACTGAACCTGTAATAATAATTGTCGCAACTAATCTTAGTAAGATCATGATCAACAGAAATAATCTTGCAGTTATGAAGAATTTAATTTTAATTGGATCAACAATCAACCCCCATGGAAAAAGCATTAAGAAATCAAGTGACATATTATATTGGAGAAATCTGCTACAAAGTCCTCTTTAAACTGCTCAAAGTAAAGATGTCACTTTGATGATTAAGGTGGCCTGATGCAAGGCTTAGTGTTGTCAATCAGTCACCTTGAGTATACGTTAAAGCTGGGCAAAGAATAGAATGAAGAAAAATTGATATTTTTGAATTATGGCATTGATCAATTCCAGAAAAAGAATCATTTAATTCCAAAAGAATGAAAACATCTGTCTCACAAAATGGACAGGAAGAACTCGTTACAAAGGTTGGTGATAAAACTTTCTTTCATATATTTTGTGAATATTGTCTGGAGGATCACTCTCTGGACAAGGACAATGAATTTGATAGAATGTCAATGAAAAAGAGAAGACCCACTAAAGGGATGGATTAGTGCAATGACTGTAAGAATGGACTCAAACAGTAATGATTGTGAGGCACGGGCCATGACTGGACAATGTTTTATTCTATTGTGCATGTGATTTCTATAGATCATAACTAACCCAGCAGCACCTAACAATAACAACAATATTGTATAAGTGTAATCAGTCCAATATTTGCCAAACCACGGAGATTCATAGTCATCCCAACTTGTCATATAACATTGACATGACATTAACAGAGGGATAGTGGTCTTCTCTTGGACCACTAATTATATTCTCACATAGAAGTTTGCTTGACTTCTGTTTTAACATATATTAGATTATGTTGTAACTCCTTACTTAAGTAATTTAACTAATTCTCATTACATTTGCATTTCTGTACTGTGATACACACACATATGAGAAAGCTCTGGTAGAATAATCCAGAGGAAGTTAGTTGCTCTGCTAGCCCAAAGGTGACTCTTCTTTGGCAGTTTGAATCCACCAGCAGTTCCACAGGGAAAATATGAGCAATCTCCTCCCAAGCGATGTACATCTTCCTAAAACAGAGTGGAGGGTCAGCTTTGAGCAGATCCCAACTTGACAGCAATGAGATTGCTATCTTCTGAATTTTTTTACATAGACTAATGAGTAAGTCCAAGGCTGCATCTGTTTCCTAAAACACCCCAATTGGTAGCCCATCAGTTATTGGTATCTTATTTTTTTCCAATGCCTTAGGTGCAGTTTAGACTTCTTATTTCAGTATTGTTTGGAGTTTGATCATATACTATTTCCTGAAATGGTGCAGTGTAGATAAATTTCTTATACTAGTTTATTTACAAAATTCAAATACATTATTTTCACACCAGATCCCTTCCATTTCCCTCACACCTCCACCTATCGCATTGTATGACTCTCCACACACAGCCTCATCCATTGGCTTCCATCCTTACCTACCCCTTAGATTCTCGTACTCATTCTAAAATAATGGTCTTATACAGTATATGTCCTTGTGGGACTGAGTTCATTCAGCATAATGATCTTCAGTCCCTCTCAAGTTAGGTAATAATTTTATACTGGTTTATATATAACATTCATAAAATTAATGTACATTGCTTTTCACACTGAACTTTCCCCCTTCTTTTATCAATCTCTCCCTTTACAAATCAAATTGTGCTACAAATTATTTTGAAACAATGACTTTCTGTTCCTTCTGTCTTCTCTAGATATCTCCCGCATCATTCAAGATTTTGTTCATAAAATACTTTAACTTTAGGCTTGAATTTGTTCTTAAATTCTTTCAACTTCAGAAATTATGACCTCATTCTTCTCAGTTACTTGTGCACTTTATTAAAATAGTTTGCACTGTCTTCCTGAAGTATCTTGTTAAATTTTAGTTCAACTTTTCATCCTATTGCAAGGTTCAGAATCTTTCTGACATCCATTTTCGTCTTTTTTTTCTCCCCTGTCTTTGTAATGACATTTAGCTTTCTTGGTAGACGATGTCCTTAATTTCATCACACAACTTGTCCAATCTTTGGTCATTAGTGTTCAATGTGTCAATTCTATTCTTGAGATGGTTTTTAAAATTCAGTTGAAATAGAATCAAGTTTGTCCTTTGGTTCTTGTAGACTAATTTTCATTTCTTCACCTTCAGTTTGAAATTACATATGAGTAGTTGATGGTCTGTTCCATCGCCGGTCCCTAACTTGGTTTTGTCTGCTGATATTGAACTCTTCCATTGAGTCTTTCTACAGAGGTAGTCAATGGACGTCAACTGATTACTTTGTTTCCTTAAAAGTTATTTGCCATGAATGAATCATTAATTGTACAAAATTCTATCATTTGTTCTCCAATTTAATTTCTGTCATCAAGGAAACATTTACCAAACTACCAAGCTTTTCTTTTTTTCCAACTTTTACATTTCAGTCACCAATTACTATTAATGCATCTTGATTACAACTTTAATCAATTTTAGAGAGCAAAAGCTGGTAGAAATCCTCAATTTCTTTATTTTTTACTTTCATGGTTGCTCCACATATTTAATATATTAACAGGTCTTCCCTGTATGCTTTTATAACTCTTATCATTCATAGCAGTATTCTTCAGAATAGATCATGAAATGCTTTTTCGATAATGAATACACCATTCCTCCTCAATGTTCCCTTTTCAGCGTTGTAGATCACATGACTGTCAGATAAAAAGTGGCCAATGCCAGTCCTTCTCAACTCAGTAATGCCTAGGATGTGAATCTGTATGAGGTGCAATTAAATTTTTATAAATTCCAGTTTTTCTAAATTGATATTTTGTCCATTCTATGCTCCAAATAGTAATAATTATTTGCAGCTGCTTTTCCTCACTTTGAGCCTTGTGACACCAGCAAATGAAGGTCCTACATTACATGAAAGCTTTATTCCAACTATGTCCTGCAGTGGACTATACATTCATATATACTTTGATATAAAGTTGAAAAGTGAATAATGAAGACTGAAGAAGAACTGGTGTCTTTACATTGTAGTGTCAGAGAAGTGCATTGAACATACAATGGACTCCAAAAAGAGTGAACAAATGAGTCTTGGGAAAAGTGCTACAAGGGTGTTCCTTAGAGGCAAGGAACAGAGTTTGGTGGATGGAGGTGAGGGATGTGAAGGAGTTAGGAAAGATTCAATGAGGACCTCAGAATATGGGGTAGTATTAGGCATATATCAATGTTGATTAACTTCATAAAAATATATATGAGTGATAGTTTGAAACACAATGTGACTGTAGGAAGGTGTGAAGTGAAATGTTCATGAATGATGCACAGTGTATACAGATTTTGTATGTTGTTGTTATATGTCATTGAGTCACTTGCGACTCATATGTACATCAGCACTACACCCTGCTCTATCAAGTGCCAATCGTCTTGTCTCTGACATGCCTACCCCCATCATCCCAGTCACTGAATCAACCTATCTCATTGAGGATCTCCTCTCTTGCACTGTACCTCCATCCGCCCAAGGATGATGTCCCTCTCCAAGGATTGGTCCTTTCTTGTAACATGTTCAAAGTATGTCAGATGAAGCTTGAGAATCCTTGCCTCCATGGAGTAGCTTGGTTTCACCCTCTCTAGGATGAACCTATTTGTTTTCTTAGCAGTCTATGGTGTATTCAAGACACTTCTCCAGCACCACAGATCAGAGACATCAGTTCTCCTTCTGTCATCATAAGTCATTGTCCAGTTATCTGAAACATAGCAAATAATTTCAAAGACAATGTCCTGGATCAGGTGCACCCTAGTCTACAGACTGGCATTGTTGTTCTTCGGTACTGTGGAGAGGCCTCTGACAGCAAACTTTCCCAGTGCAACTCATCTTTTAATTTCCTGGCTGCTGGTACCAAGAGTGTTGATTGTGGAACCAAGCAAACTGAAGCTGTTAACAATCTCAGTCTTCTCATCTTCTATCATGATGCTGCCAATCAGCCCAGTTGTGAGTATATTGTTTTCTTGATGTTGAGCTTTGATCCATATTTAAGGCTACAGTCCTTGACCTTCTGAGGCAAGAGTGTCAGGTCCTCCTCAGTTTCAGCAAGCACGGTTGCACCATCTGCTTAACACAGATTATTGGTGAGTCTTCCTCCAATCTTGAGTGCTACATTTCTCCTCATGGCTCAGCCTCCCTGATGATCTATTCTGCATATAGATTGAAAAGGTATGGAGATAGGACACATCCTGGTGTACACTCTTCTCAATTATAAACCATACAGTGTTTCCTTGCACTGTTCTGATGACTGCCTCTTGGTCCAAATACAGATTTCACATAAGCATCATCAAGTGTTCTGGGATTCCCATTGTATGCAAGTCAATGTAAAATAAAAAAATAATGTGAGAGAACAAAATAAAAATACTGAACGAAAAAATGCTGTCTTACAATGTTTTGGGAAAAGACATCATTCAGAGAAAGGTAAAGGATCAGCAAAAGCAAGGAAGATCCTCAATGAGATATACTGGCACAGTGGCCACAACAATGTGCTTAAGCAGTAGATCACGACCCTGGTGTTGAATGGAGTAAGGTTCAGGCATGCTGTTCATAGGATTTCTATGAGATGTAGTTGATTTGACTCTACCTAACAACAACAAATTGTATTCATCATGTGGTATAATCATTACCGTCACACTTTTTCAAATTGTGTCACTACCATTAACAGAAATCCAGTGCCCTTTAAGCTATTGATGCTTCATTTCCTCCCTTTTAATCCCTAGTAATCACTAATAAATTTTGGTCTATGACTTGCCATTTCACAGATGCAGGTTTATGCACTGTTTACCTTTTCCTTCTGACTGTATTCAGTTGTTTTCTCAAGGTTTTTGTTTGTTTTGGTTTTTGTTATAATATACACCAAGACTTATTTTTATGGCTAAGTAATATTTCATAGTAAAAATAAACCACAAAAGCTGCGCTGCAATTCTGAAGGCCCACAGTTTAAATTCACCAGCTACTTAGTGGGAGAAGGATGGACAATCTCTTCCACAGTCATTAACTGCCTCCAAATATCAGCTGAAGTGTCAGCTATGGATTCAACTCAACAGTAAACGGCAACAACAGCTTTCCAAGGCTCTTCACTTACTAGCAGATCTTAGGAAAATGCAATATAAAGGAAAGGAAGCAAAGCGAAGGTACCTAACTTAATGGAACCCATACTAACATTCACCCTCTGGGTCCTGGGGATCCAAGGTCATGGATAAATAAGCAGAATCAGCAGTGAGGCTTAGAGAACTGTAAATGACAAAGTTCAGAATCCAATTCCTTCAAAAAGAAAATATGTTTTCCTGAATAGTAGAGAATGTGTTTTTATATACTGTTGGTCTTTCTTCCCCTCTATCTACCTTCTTTCCACTGCCAGTATTTGTTCTCCAGGAAAAAAAAAGTGAGTGAAAGATAGTTCCAAAATTAACTTTCCTATACAAAAAAGAGTAAGAGTTTATGAATAAAAAGTTTTAATATTGCTTTGGTGCTGGCTCCTGGGTGAAATGTTTCTTTCTACTCATTTAAGCTCAGATCCCTTTCTTGATAATGACCATGAACTTAGAAAACTTTGAACTCTTTGAAGCACAATGAAAACTCAGTGTATTTATTTTAAAGGAAGAATATTCTTTCCCTACAACATTTCAGTGAGAATACATGTACATTAGTACTATCAAAGGAAGAGGTATTTCATAAAAGAATAGATGTACAGAATTTGCATAATTATATATAAAATATACTTAGCAAGAGCAGAGAATTCAGACCTTGGAATTAGACAACTGTTAAGTCCAAAGTACTGAGAGCAATGATGCCAGTCTGGAGACTAAAATCTGCCTGATACAGGCCATGGTCTTTGCAGTCACTTGTGATGCATCAGAGAGCTAGACAATGACTAGGGAGGATAGAAGGAGAATTGATGCCTTTGAGCTGTGATGTTGGAGAAGAGTACTGAATATACATACCATACATACTAAGAAAATGAACAGGTTCAACCGGGAGAGAGTTAAACCAGGCTGCTCCTTGGAGGCAAGGATTCTGAAACTTCATCTGACATACTTTGAACATGTTGCAAGGAGGGACCAGTGCTTGGAGAAGGAGGTCATGCTTGAGAGTGTAGAGGGACAGCGCAGGAGGGGAAGACCCTCTGTGAGGTGGATTGATGCAATGACTGGGGTAATTGAGGTAGTTTTGTCAGAGACAGTGATATTGGCACAGGATAGAGCAGGGTTTAGGACTATTGTACATAGGGTTGCTTTGAGTCACAGGTGACTCGATGGCACACAACAACAACACAAGTTCAAACCACAGCTCTGCCACCTTGCATAGGTAAATATATAAATTAATATTTCATCATTTCTTAGGGCCATATTTGCTATTTTCTACAGAGTAGCTTAGATTTCTTCCTTTGTTACCATTGGTTCTTGGTCATATGCTACTTTCTGAAACAGTTCTGTGTAAACCAACTCTTTTTGGTACAGTAACTGCATGTATTCTTTCCATCTTCTTTTGTTACTTTATTGATCATACAAAATTTTGCACCTAGTATCTTTCCATATTACAACTTAAGGTGTTAATATGTTCTTCAAATTTGTTTCTTCAGCTTGACAAATGCAAAGTGAATTCTTCCCTTTGGTTTTGCACATAATACTTTGCTTTGTCTTCACAAGCTGCCCTCTGACATCTTCTGCCCAACTCTTGAGCTTCCTCATTTATTCCCTTTGCTTTGGCTTCTTGGTATGTTCATGTAATATTCAAAGTCTCATCTAAAGTCAGTTTTGGTCTTTTCTTCCTCCTCTGTAATGACTTTTTGCTTTCTACCCTTAATATCACCTCACAGCTCATCTGATCTTTATTCATTAGTATTCAATGTCTCAGAATTGTTCTTTAATTGATGGCAGTGGGGACAAATGTGTCAGATACTATGAGGTGTCAACATCAGGACAGGGCAAGGTTCAGAGCCATTGTTCATAGAATCACTATAAGTCTTAGTCAACCCAGCAGCACATAACAACAATATGCACATCAGCAGACCAGGTGAGCACTGCACAGTTTCAAATTCAATCTGTATGATGAGCAAATTATTGGAGAAGCTGAACTCTATGAGGAGGAGTTTGGCATCAGGATTGGAGGGAGACTCATCAATAACCAGTGTTATGTAGTTTACACAACTTGCTTGCTGAAAGTGAGGAGGACTTGAAGCACTTATTGCAGAAGATCAAGGAATACAGCCTTCAGTATGGATTTTGTCTCAATATCAGGAAAACAGATTTTTACCACTGGACCAATAATAGGCAGTGTCATGATGGATGGAGAGGACACTGATTCTGTAAAAGGCTTCATCTTGCTAGGGTCCACAATTAACATCCTTGGTACCAGCATTCAGGAAATAAGGAGACACATTGCACTGAGAAAATCTGCATTTAGGAACCTCTTCAAATTATTGAGGAGTAATGATGTCTGTTTTGAGGACTAAGGTGAGTCTGATTAAGCCCACAGTCTTTCCAATTACTTGCTATGCATCTGAGAACTGAATAACGATTAAGAACTACAGAAAAAGAATTGATGTCTTTGACCTATGGCCAAAGGTTGGAGAAGATCACTGAACATCCATGGATGTGCAAAAGGACAAACCAATATGTCTTGAAAAGGGTGCAGCCATAGTGTTCTTTGGAGGCAGGAATGATGAGACTTTGCCTCACAGACTTTGAGAATGTTACTAGGAGGGGATATTCCTTAAAAAAGACATGATACTGGAAAGGATGGAGGCTCAGCAAAAGATAGAAAGACCCTCGACCAGGTGGATTGATATAGTGACTGCTGCAATGAGATCTTGTGTCAAGAAGTGTGATGATGGTGCAGAATAGAACAAGGTTCAGATCTTTTGTTCATAGGGTCACAATGAGTCATGCTTGACTTGAAGATGCCTAACAACAACAACAAATGAAAACATTCTTTGTCATCAAACATTCTGTTTTTATGTAGTTTAGTTCCACAGAGTATTGATTTTTTTTACCAACTTAAATAAAACACTAAGGACTAAACTAACATAAGGTGAAAGCTTCCATGTACCATAGTATTGCTACAAATAGTCCATTTCTCAGAAATTCTTATTTTGTCTTCTGAACTTAAGAATTAATTAAAAAAATTTATGAATATATGCCTTAACCTAAACAGAGTAGCTCTTTCTTTGTAACAAATACCACTTTTATCCAAAGATTAGATGTCGCACTGCCAACCCAAAGGCTAGTGGTTTGAATTTACCAGCCACTCCACAGGAGAAGGAAGGATAATCTCTTCCTGTGTGATTTACAGCCTCTGAAGACCTGCTAGCGGGTCAGCTATGAATCATTACAATTTGACTGCCTATAACAAGAGAAGTTAGCAAAATGAATGTCTAGTAAAGAATCATAATTATTAAAAATTGTTGAAAACAAACAGTAAAGCACTGAATTAAAAACTTATTGATATATTAGTCTAATACTATCACCTTTTGTGCATCTGTAATGGGTTTTCATTTCCATTGATTAAGTAATTCTCTCAAAAATGACACAGGGACAATGAACTGAACTCAGAAATTGGAATTAGTCAAGGATTACTTCACATGGCTCCACACACTAACTCAGTGTTATGATGATGCTAGCTATGCCATCTTTATGTGTAACACCAGAAGTGGACGGTTAACTTTGGTGTGAATCCTTTTTTGTCATAAACTATTCACATCCTAAACAATCTCTAATTCTAGAAATTTGATTTGTCCTTATCTTGGGAAACTACTTATTTACTTTTTACAAAGGTTATAGATGATGCAGTGTTTTACAGCACTAATTCACAACTTCCTCCCTCACAACTTCTCCACACTTCAGACAAATGAGATATAAGCAAAAGCCTTCCTCTCGCTTACTGCTACAAAGCTGGACCTATCTCATTATTGATCTTCCAGTGGGTTTTGAAGATAAGCTGGTGGATTCAAACTACCACCTTTGGATTGCTAGTGTAAATCCTTACCCACTGGAGCACCAGAGAAAGTAGGAATATAAAACCACACTAATAACACTAAGTTTTAATAAAACTAAGATTATTAAGATTTCAAATAGTTAGCTTTGACAGAAAGCTAGAGAGACAAATTATGATGGAGTCCTTGGATGATGCAAATGGTTAATGTTAATAAAAAATTTGAAGATTCAATTCACCCAGAGGCGCTTCAGAAGAGAAGTCTGATGATTTATTTCTGAAAAATTAGTCAGTGGAAACACTATGGAGCACACATGCAGTCGCCATGAGTCTGAATCAACAGGACAGCAACTGATTGGCTGTAAAATAGTGGATTTTCCTGGCCCCCTATTATGCTCTCATGATCATGATGAAGTTAATGGTCTCTTACTCTCCCTCTTCCCTTTACTTCCCACAGTGACAGAGACAACTTTCACATTGTGTGCCCCAAGTTCTGCAGGAACAATGCATCTGTCAATTATAGAACTGAAAAGGAAGACAGTTACCACGATCTGAGCTGTACAGAATTGTTGGAACTACCTTGTAAATTTACTTAATTGAAAGGTTCCTCTAGTTCATTGTTTCTGTGCTTTACAAAGCATGATGCCTTTTTCTGGTTGTTGTTCTTCCTTGCTGCGGTGTCCAAAGAGAGAAAGTCAAAATCTCATTATTCTTGTTTCTAAAGAATAATTTGTTTGTACTTCCTCTAAGATTGATCCTGGAAGTCCACAGTATGGTCAATATTCTTTCCTAACACTACAGCTTGAATACATCAATCTATTGGCATATGGTGCCTTATATAGTGTTCTGATACTGAAAGCTATGACATCTACATACCAGAAGGATTACCCATAGTATCAAAGTAATTTACAGCACAACGGAAAGGTTTCAAGAACACATCCAAACTAAGACAAAGTGTGTAAAAAGGCCAGTGATCCACTTCTGGAAATAAACCAATTAAATGTATCACCTAGTAGTGTTAAATAGCATTTACTGTGTTTGAGTTGTAATACTGGCGAAGAGTAATGAATATCCCATGGATTATCAAGACAGCAATCAGATCTTTCCTGGAGAAAGTGAAAACAGGATGTTTGTGAGAGACAAGTATGATGAAACAAACTCCTTCTCACATATTTTAGGTATGTTGTACAGAGAGGCTAGTCCTTAGAGGACGGCCTCATGCTTGGAAAGGTAAAAGAAAAAAAATCTGGTTGAGATGAATTGACACAGTGATTGAAACAATGAGCTTAAGTTTATTGCAAATAGTGAAGATGGCAGAGAATAGAGCAGAGCCATTGTTCATAGGGAAGCTCTGAGTACTAGTTGATTCAACGAAGAATATATGGCACATAAAAGTAACAACAACTAGTTGAGGTGTTTAGCTCTATGCTACATTTTCTTTAATGCATCATCATCTTACTATGTCACACAGAATCTCCTCCCTGCTCTTAATCACTGTTTCCCTCATTCAAAGGTTAACGTTTTTAACCTTTTTTTTTCAATTGGTTTGTTTACAAAGTTCATATACATTGTGTTTCACACTATTCTTTATTCACGCTATTCTTCATTCACATTGTGCTTCATACAACATTCTCACGCATTACATTTTATAAAATTAATCACCACTGGACCTTGCCCATCATTACCCTGTGTTTTCACCTGGACCCTTTCCACTACTTCCCCTAAACCCCTCCCCCACTAAACTATGCAACCCTGTGGTTTGCTTCTACCCATCCTCAACACCCCCTTAAACTTCCTACACATGTTTTACTAGTTATCTTTCTATCTTTACAATAATGTTCTTATGTAGTATCTGTCCTTATGAGACAACACTAGTTCCTCAGCATGGCTTCTCTCTTAACTGTCAATTTTCCTTAAAGTTTGTATTTTAATTCTACAGGATACTGATCATAAAATAAAAATATAATTTCAAACCAATGACAAGCATGCAGAAATTTTTGCAAATAAGAATATCTATGGATGACACATTCTGTAAAACTACAAAAATTCTAGAAAATTAATTCTGGTATGAAACTATAAAGACAGCTCAATGTATCAAAGTAAGTCTAGCAAATACTCAAAAGACATAAGAGAATCTATTAGAGCATTGAAATCTCAAATAAGCAGGCAAACCTTGGATCTAGTCACTTATGTAGAAAACATTTAAGCTGGACTGTTTGCTTGGTGAAAAAATAAATTCTAGCTGGAGCAAAGAGAAATATTCTAAAAACTAAAGATTTTACTGAATTAAAAGCTAATCATTTATCATATGAACACTTGTATAATTTCTTAGTATGACATAAAAATTGGAAACTGTTGTTTTTTAAAAATTATGCCATGCTCATTATGAATTGGAGTTCAACATGAAGAAAACAGATTTTCAAACCTGGGCCAATTGGCAGCATCGTGATAGATGGTGATGACATTGTTAACAGCTTTAGTTTGCTTGGCTCTACAATCAACACCCTTGGCCCAATAGTCAGGAAATTAAAACATGAATTGCACTGGGAAAGTCTGCTGACAGAGACCTCTCCAAAGTACTGAAGAGCAACAATATCAATCTGGAGACTAAGGTGCACCTGATACAAGCCATGGTCTTTGAAATTACTTTCTATGCATTGGAAAGCTTGACAATGACTAGAGATGATAGAAGAATTGATGCCTTTGAGTTGTGGTGCTGGAGAAGAGTACTGAATATACCATGGACTTCTAGGAGAATAAACAAATTCTTCCTAGAGAGGGTGAGAATAGACTTCTCCTTGGAGGCAAGGAGTTTGAAGCTTTGTCTGACATACTTCGGACATGTTGCAAGGAGGAACGTTAGAGAGGGACATCATGTTTGGGAGGGTGGAGAGACAGCACAAGAGAGGAAGACTCTAGATGAATGAATTGATTCAGTAACTGGAATAATAGGGGTAGGTGTGTCAGGGACAATAAGATTGGCACAGCATAGAACAGTGTTTAGGAATATTGTACATAGGATCATTATGAATCACAGGTGACTTGACGGCACATAACAACTACAACAACATATCTAAATATTAGAAAGCTGGTGGCTGAGTAGTAAAGAGTTGCACTGCCAACCCAAAAGCAGTTGGTTCAAATCTACCAGTTGCTCCACAGGAAAAATATGCAAACCTGCTAAAAGGTCATCTCTGGGTGGGTTATTGTTGTTAGATACAGTCCAGTCAAGCATAACTCATAGTGACACACCCTATGAACCAAAGGTCTAACCCTGTTCTATTCTGTGCCATCCTCACACTTCCTGATACACAAGAGTTCATTGCATAAGTCACTGTATGATATATACTATATGTTAGCATAGGGAGCTCTGGTGGTCTAGTGCACCAAGAGTTTTTCTACCAACCCAAAGCCTGCCAATTCTAACCCAATAGTTGCACCTTGGGAGAAAGTTGGTTATCTCTTCCTGTGCAATTTACAGCTTCCTGAAACCCACTGGAGGAGCAGCTATGAGTTGGTTCCAACTTGATTCCACACAATAACAACAGTATGTTACTATGTTAGTTAATATTTTAAATTGTGCGACATCTCAGTGAAGTAGATTATTCTATTGCTCTCATTTCCATATGAGAAATTAAAGAAAAGGATGGTTGAGGACGCTGAGAAGGTAACTCAGAACAAAGGTTCTACTCAGGTAAACATTCTCCAGAGCACATAAGCTCTCCCAGGCTACAGGGTAAAGTGGGAGTCAACCTTTGCTGGCCACACACTATCCCACCACATTCAGAAAAGGACACAGAGCAGTAGCATTACTAAAAGCCAAAAACAGATGAAAGAATTATGCAAGGTACAAGTTATTGGAATTTATTCATACAACTTCAGTTAGCATAAGAACTTTCCAGGGAATTGTTTTGAGAGCTAAACTATTTGGACTTCAGACCAATTTAACAGACACGTTCCCCCCCCCCCTTCTTATGTAATAGTTCAACCATGACTGGGTAGATCTGATCTGAGGATCCTGGGAAGCTCCTAGGTTCCACCAAACTTGCAGACTCTGTGGCAAGTGAAGCCATCCCAGTACTTCCTGACCGATTTTACTTCACACTGATCCTCCATCATCTTTCCAAGGAGAGAAATCTGAATAGAAGATTACCTCATTTTTCTGCAACAAAGACGCTTTGCTCAAAGGTGGATTTGAACCCCTTATTGCATTAGTAACACAACACATAAACATCTCAATACACTGTAAAGACTCCTAAGTAACAGACACAGAGATTTTATCCTCATTTGCTCCCCCTGAACCACTGTGTGCAAGGAAAGTCTGAGTGAGACAGGGACAATTTTCACACAGGGTCATGAAGCTTGAACCAAAATCACCCTTCCACCACAATGTGGAAGGGAATAATTCTCCATTTCCTACCAGGTCCTACCCTTAGTCTACGGTCAATTACTTTAGGGAAAAGGCACTATATGTTGTAGTGTCAATTTGTGTGTAATATTTGTTGTTGTTGTTATGTGCCGTCGAGTCGTTTCCGATTCATAGCGACCCTATGCACAACAGCCCTAAACCCTGCTCTATCCTGCGCCAACCACACTGCCTCTGACACACCCATCCTGATTACCCCAGTCACTGAATCGATCCATCTCATAGAGGGTCTTCCCCTCCTGCGCCGTCCCTCCACCCTCCCAAGCATGATGTCCCTCTCCAAGGACCCGTCCCTCCTGGCAACATGTCCAAAGTATGTCAGACGAAGCCCCAGAATCCTTGCCTCCAAGGAGTAGCTTGGTTTAATCCTCTCCACGCTGAATCTGTTTGTTTTCCTGGCAGTCCATGGTACATTCAGTACCCTTCTCCAGCACCACAGCTCAAAAGCATCCACTCTCCTTCTCTCCTCCCTAGTCATTGTCCAACTCTCTGATGCATAACAAGGAGACTGGTGACTGTTAAGGATAAGAAAGTAGGACTCTTGTGGCCTGATAAGGAACAGCCCTTGCAATCCAAGGACACACAGTTCAAATCTACCAGAAACTCCATAGGAGAAAGATAACAACCTTCTCCTGTGCTATTTATAACCTCTGAGAACCCACTGCCAGGTCAGCTTTGAGCCATTCCAATATGAGGGCACACAACTACAAGGGTAGGAGAGGGAGGCTAGTGGGGTGGTCCTGAGGGTGTGCTCTGCTAAACCAAAGACTACACTTTTCTGGAGGTTCAAATACACTAGCAGTTCGAAGAGAGAAAAGTGAGCAATCTCATCTCATGCAATTTACAGCCTCAAAAATCCACTGCAAATTTATGTATGAGTTTGTTCTGACTTTGTGGCATTGACAGTGAGATAATAGTGGGAAGGAAGAGGCCACTGAATTTCCGTTAAATGGGATAGAAAAATTTAGAAAGTGATAATCAAGACTGAATGAAATTGTGAACATAGTTAATATCACTGAATGGTACATAAAAAAACTACCAAATTAATGAGATGGATTGACTCAGTAACTGGGTAATGTGGGTAGGAACATCAGACACAATGAAATTGGCTTAGGTTAGAGCAAGGTTCAGAGCTGCTGTACATAGGGTCACTAGGAGTCAATGTCAACCCAACGGCACAGAAAACAGCAAAACCACATGTAATTATTATATATAATTACCACAATAAGAGATCATAGAATGATCATTAGTACAATGCGTTATTGTCTTCCACAGTCCCACGTTCATACTCTCTAGAGTGAGTTAGAGGTTTAGCAGGGCACATTCAAATACTTTTAAAGCTCCACATTTAGTACTGAGATTATCATGACTAGCCTTGCTGAAGCACAGTATCACGTTTTAAAAAAGCAAAAGAAAAAAAAAAAACATCCTGAGATTTTGTGGAATATTTAGTTCAAATAAATTTAAGCCATTCATTTCGAAATCTTTAGTCCTCAGTAAAATTTTCTTTTAAAAAGTAACTGCTATTTTGAGGACTTTTCCTAAATTTGTCCATTTCTTATAATCTAGCACCAAAAATTGTTAGTCCTTATTGTCAGTTTGATTTATTACAGAAGTAATACTCTGCCCAAACTTGGTTCCCAGAACTCCAGTCTCTGAGCTCCTCTCACATAGTTCAAATGGAAAGTGGCTTAAAAGAACTGTTTTGAATCCTAAAAAGACTTAGTGTCAGGGAACCTAGGAGATATCTGGCAGGAAGGTTCTTAAAAAAATTTAAATTAGTAAATGTGGCTTGGCAGGAAAAGCCTGGAAAATGTGAAGCAGTAAGAAGTGAGGCCAGGTCAATACCATGGCTGTGTTTACAAAACACAGCTAAAAGTAAGGCATTACCAAACTGCTTCCAAACCAAACTTACAAAGTACAGAGAATAAAACTGGCTTCGTGAAACTTTAAATAAATCCGCTGTTTTTATAACAACTGCCTCTTCAAAACAATTTACTATCCTTAATGATAGGATCCCCTGCAGTATTATTTGTACATATGCATTGTAATTTAAGTTTATGGCTTACAGGCACAGATTTACTGCCATCTTCTGTATCTGCTACAAAAATGAATTTAAATAAGTGTGTATTTAAATACAAGGAACAAGCACATAAGGACATAAATAGCAATAAAGAGCAGAGGACAATAGTTATATTTACACCTAGACACTTTAATTTGGAGCTGACTGGAAGAGGAGGGCAATGAGCTTAGAAATGTCAATGAGCCTTCTTTTTCCTGTAGAACCATTTTCAGACTGGGCAGATACATTTTTCATGTATTTCTGGTTGCATTCTATAATTTCAGAACTCTCAAAACTTGTTGACCACAGAAAGCCCGACTTGCATCTGGGATGTAGGAAAGGTACCCGCTCATCTCTCCACCTTCCTGTGGTCTTTCTTGTCTTCGAGTATAACGTCCAGTTGTCCTTCTCAAAGATTTCTTCAGGCTCCCTGATCAACACAAACTTAAATTCATCCACTTAAAAACACCACTGTGCTCTTCATTCACTCAGCAAAGCTCTGCAGTCTTGTCTCAGCCTCCAGCCCCTGCAGTAATGCTCAGTTACACAAACTCTCCTTCATTAGCTGAGGAGGTGACTCCTGAATCTACTCTCCTTCTTTCTCCCACCTGATCAACCCTCAAATGAAATGTCTCCCTTTCCTTCCCATCTTTCCTCCTCAACTCCCCTGGGCTTCTATTTACAGCTCTATTGCAGTCCTCTATCTAATAATCCATTTATTCTGCCTTTCTTACTAGGCCATGAATTCTAAACGGCAGATACTGTGTGTTATTTTAGAGATAAGTAATAATACTAAAAGAAGCCAAGATGAGCTTGAGTTATTTGATGCATAGTTCTAATTCTGACCATAGTTTAAAGCATAATAGTACTTCAAGTCAGTTAAAGTAGTCTCAGACCTGAGAACTCCATTCAATTATTAGAGTGGGATCAGACCGGAGCCTTTGCTGAATTCTCACTGCCAAGATGAATGATTTCTTAGGTTATTACTCCCTGTTGATTGCCTGCTTCATCTCTTTCCCTAGTCTTGCTTATGTTCCCAGAAACTTTGAACTCTTCCAAGTTGTCTTAGGGCAGATAAACAAGTTGTTCCCAAGAATCTGGGTGGAAAGTGGGGCTCTGAGGTGGGTACTCAAGTCTGTTTTGATGCTAAAACTCATTTCTCCAGCAGGACATCTTTTTTCCACCAGCCTCTTGAACACAAGCCCAAGTTATCCTGAGTCACCTGCCTTCCCTCCTATATACCACACACTGTCTTGGCTCAGGGCTGTGCAACAGGATATCTCTCATCTCCTCTTCACTCCAAGGTTCTCCCAAATATATGTGTTCATGGCTCTATTCCAGAATATATAACCATCACTTGATTTCCCTGAGACTCTAGGATTTATCACAGAAGACACTACATGAACTGTATCAAACAAATTATTTCATAATTGGATTAGGACTTGATATCTTTAATAAGTGAAGGAACCCTGGTGATGCACTGTGTAAAATGATATGCTACTAACTGAAAGGTTGGCAATAGAAATCCACCAGCCACTCCAAGACACAGAGATGGGCAGTCTCCTATCATTTAGATTTAGAGCCTCAAAATCCTAAATGGAGGGTGGCTATGAGATAAGATTGACTCAACTGCAGTGCTTTTTTGTTTATATCCTTAAGGAGTGTTGTTGCTGTTGTTAGATGCCACTGAGGTAAGTACAACTCATAGCAAGTCTATGAACAACCAAACTGAATCCTGTTCTATCCTTTGCCATCCTCATCATCACTGACACAGGCTCATTGCTGTGGTCACTATGTCAATCTGTATGGCTGAAGACCTTCCTCTCTTCTACTGATGCTCCAGAACTTTTCAAGTATGATGTCTCTGCTCCAGAACTTTTCAAGTATGATGTCTCTCTCCAGGGAATAAATCCTCCCTCCTAGCAACATGCCCAAAGTAGGTGAGAGGAAGCTATATCATCTTTGTCTCCAAGGAACATTCTTGCTGCACCTTATCTAAGACATATCTGTCTGTTTGGTTGTTTGTTTGTTTTAAGTCTATAGGATATTCAGTACTCTTCTTCAACACCATAACTCAAAGCTATCAATTCTTCTATCATCTTATTCATTGTCCTTTTTCAGATGCATAGCAAGTGATGGAAAAGACTATAGTCTGAATTAGATCCACTGTAGTCTTCAAACTGATATTATTGCTCTTGAGTAATTTGGAGAAATCCAGGACAGTGTTCTAGCCCAATGTAATACAATTCCTGACGTCCTGATTGACTGCTGGTACCAAAGGTATTGATTGAAAATCCAAAAAAGATGAAATCATTGATAATTTCACTCTTTTCTCCACCTATCATGATGGTGCTTATTGGTGAGGATTTTGTGTTCTTGATGCTGAGATGCAGTTGCAGTGTTAGCTTTTCTTTTAGCCTTAGCTTAGTCCCTTCTGGTCTCCAGCTACTCTAACTGGAGACACCTGATCTTGCAAATCCTCACCAGCTGTGTGACTAGGATAAGAAAGGAAGCGTGTTCTTCACACTCAGCAGGAAAATTTGAGGGAGACTAGAGCAATACCCTCATAGGAAAGAGACCCTGGTGGTGGAGAGACTGTGACTTTGCTATACAGACTGGCAAGGTGTAACCAGAGGAGCCTTGAGATAAAGGCCACAGTTAAAGATTTTGCTGTTCTTGCCAGATGCTTGAAGGATTATACCTCCTCTAAGGCAAATATTGTTGGATGATTGAGAAAACTAGAGGTTTCTAGAATTTGTGTTGTTGAACTGAAACTAGGACTTTACTAATTAAGGAACTGGGTCTTTCTGACTTAGACTTGCTAAACTTGGACTTACATTTTGAGATAATCTTTGCCGTCTCCACTCTCCAAATTATTTCCCTAATAAATCCCATTCTTAGTACCACAACTATGAGTAAAGCCTGTGAGTCAACAATGAATAAATTAACCTCTTACTTCTTGTGTGGCTCTAGAGGCACCATGGGGCTGGGCTATGGGCTTTTTATCAGCTTTCTGCTATGGGGCAGTGAGGGCTATGCTATTCTCACTCTCTCTGGCCCTTTCAGAAAAACACTTATGGCCCTGTGCCCCAATATTCTGTTTTCTGTTCATGAGACAGCTATCCATATTTAAAGTTGTATTATTTGATCTCTTGCAGTAAGCACTTCAAATCCTCCTTAATTCCAGCAAGCAAGATTGTCATCTGAATAACACAGGTTATTTATAAGCCTTCCTCCAACCATTATGCCATATTCTCCTTCACAGAGTCCAGCTTCTTTAATAATTTGCTCAGCATACATATTTAATAAGTATGGACAAAGGATACAACCCTGACTCACATCTTTCCTGATTTTAAACCATGTAGTGTTCCTTTACTCTTTTTGACAATAGCTTCTTCACTTGGGAATAGCCTTCATATGTATATGATTAATTATTCTGAGATTTTCCTATTTCTCAATGTTATCTGTAGTTTGCTATGATCTGCATAGAGAATTGTGTTTTTAAAGTCTATAAAACACAAATAGACATTCTTTTGGTATTTTCTGCTTTCATCTAGGATCCATCTGATATGAGCAATGATATTCCTAGTGCCATAGCTTCTTTTAAACCCAGCTTGAACTTCTGGCAGTTTTTTGTCCAATGTATTGTTTTTGTCATTTTTGGATGATCTTCAGCAATATTTTGCTTACATGTGATATTAATGACATTGCTGAATAATTTCCACATTCTGTTGGGTCACCTTTCTTGAAAATAGGAATAAATATGGATCTCTTACTATGATTGACCAAGCAATTGTCCTCCAAATTTTATGGCATAATTTTTTAGTGTTACTCAGGGCTACCTCTAATAGTTGAAAGATGTTAATTGATATCCATTGATTCCTGACACCTTATTTTTTGCCATTGCATTGCCCTCAGTGTCGCTTGAACTTCTTTCGTTACCATTGGCTCATGTTCATATGATACTTTCTAAACTTTTTTTAATCAAGGTCAATCGGTTATTTTTAGCACAGTAACTCTGTGTATTCTCTCTATCTTCTTTTGATGCTTCCTGTATTATTTAAGATTTTACTTATAGCATCTTTCAAGATTTCAACTCAAGATTTTACTTGCATTTCATTTTCTTATGGAGTAGAAAGTATTAATGAACTTTATACTTTATTTATAATAATGAAATTATTTGGTCTTTCAGAAGAGATTAATGAACATTACATTTTATTTATAATAATGAAGATATTTCATATTTGAGAGGAGTTTTGGGGAATAAGGACAAAAACCCAAGGGATGAATTTGGAAAGTGCATCTTATTTTCTCAATTTTGTTGGGAAAAACATGCTGGGGATACATGGAGGTGAGGGTTGAGAGCAGAAGGGTGAGGATGGGCAAGGATGAAAATTGCAGGGATGTCGTTGCAAGGCTGCACAATTTGGTTGGTAGGGGGGCAAGTGAAGGAAATGAAAAGGATCCAGTGAGGATCGGATGATTCAGGGCAATGGTAAGCATAGTCCAATGGTGATTAAACAAACTGTCTTTTTCACTTGTGGGTTTCTCATTTGGGAATTGGGTGCAGACTCTCTGGCTTCTTTATACCAAAAGGGGCATTGATGTGAAAGGGAAAAGGGAGCACACTTTATCACCTTACTGGTGGTCTTGAGTTGAAGCTCCTTGCCTTCTTGTTCTGTTAGAAGATGTTTTCCTGAACTTTACTCCCCTCTAGACTGCAAAGTGTTTTCCCAGGTGGGTCCAGTGGGGATGGCTGACTGAACCCTGAGGTTCCATTCTCCTTTGCTTCCTTAACTGGCCATTGTATTTCCTTTTTTTCTCTCTGGAACTGGGTTCAGGGTCAGGTCTAGAGTGAAACTCAGTGTTAAGGTTACCTATAGAAAAGGGAGCAAGTCTAGAGAGAACAA
>NW_006400182.1:141089-151268 GCF_000299155.1 Elephantulus edwardii | reverse complement strand
CCTTCACCCCCATCACCTGCCAGGGCCGAACGAACTAAAGTGAGGGCCAGGCAACACACACCCAGAGGTGGCTGGCACACTCCCCCACCAAATCCCCCCCTCAAGTCCAGACCCCGCACCTCACTGAAGACCATGTGGCCAGAGACAGCATCCCTAATTCTGGTACCACCACCATTACCTCCCCTCCCAAGTGGTCATACTGTAATATGAAGTAGGTGTCACTGCCCTCTTCCTTTATATGTGGAGAAGGGGACCTGAGAGTAGTGAACAGACACACCCCCCCACCCCCCACCCCTGGTCTAGACAGTTCTTGGCAAAGGCAGACAGCAGATCAAAAGATGTGGTGCATTGAGGATATCTACCGTCTCAGACATGCTGCCACAGTTAAATGTATTTAAGTTGTAGACAGCTCAGAGATTCTCATCAATCCATTGTACTAGTAATCATCTTCTCTGGTCTGCCCAGGGAAACCCTATCCTGCCACCCTGTCTCTTGCCACTGCCATCTTGGCTCCAAGAATTCTCCCCAGGACCATTCCACTCTGCTGTGATGTGGCGGCTCTGCTGCACCAGCCTCAGGGGGGCCCTGTGCCTACCATCTATCCCAGGTGAGGGGATCCCTGGAGTCTGGTGGTGGGAGCCTCATGGACCTGCAGCGGCAGTGCAGGCTCAGCAGCAGGGGGCTGGGAGCCACAGGACTCATCCATTCTTCCATGGGAATCCTTGATCTCCTGATGTTGAGCCTCAATCCATACCAAAGACCAGTAATCAAGTGTTCAACTGCTCAATTATCAATAAACAGAGGTCTATAGAAGGCAATGGTGGCTGTCCTCCATGTGGTCCGCTGCCCCTGCAGATGCCACGTTGTTTCTGCCACCGCCGCCATCTTGGAATCTCTGGAAAGTGTATCTTAACATCTACATTTGAGATGAAGAAATAAAGGGCAAGGTCAATATTATTAGAGCAAGCAGATGGATAATAAATTACTCATAAGTAAATTAATGTTGAAGATGGGAAAAAAATTAAATATGTCAATAAATCCAAAGCACAAACTTGATTTTATTCCACATGAATTTAGAAACTGTCTATAAAACAAATTGAATCCATTGAGCTTTAATGGCCAAAAACATATGAGTTGTGAGATGACATCAATGATATTATAGATAAAAAAAGCAAAAGATCATTAAAAATACAGAAACAAAGGAAAACAATACAGGAAATACAGGGAACAAAAGCACAGGGAAAAAAGTAAAAAATTCAGGAAACAAAAGAAAAGGTACAAAAGGCAACATTAAATGTCAGAGAGACTCTGAAATGTTCTCTTTAATGTAGTGTGGCTAAAGTGAAAGGAACGAATGATGAAATCAAATGGTTGAAAAGAAGATTTCAAAGGACAGATTGAGAAGACAAAATATTATAATGAAATGTGCAAAGACCCCCAGTTAAAATTGAAAGAGAAGACGATGTTACAAATTTGTCAAGCTGAAGGAATTAAAAATATGCTTTAAGCCTTACATTGGAATGCAGAATGGTGAAAGAAGTATGGAGAAGGGAAAAAGAGCACAATATTTCCTATTGGTCCAACAATGAGGATTCCCCCCCGCCTTTAATGTTGAATTGTAATCCATACTGAAGACTATAGTCTTCCAGCTTCCGTAGCAAATGTTTCCAGTTCACTTTCTTCAAGCAAGGTTGAGTCATCTGCATAACGCAGGTTGTTAATGAGTCTTTCTCCAATCCTTATGCTACATTCTTCTTCACATAGTCCAGATTCTTGAATGATTTATTCTTCAGACATATTGAACAAGTTTGGAGGACGGATACAAGGTTGAGACACACATTTCCTCAATTTAAACCTGTAAATGATCTGTTGTCAGTCTCCTACCCTTGTTTTGACCTCCTAGAACTGGCAGAATATTAACTGAGATATTCTCAAAAATATATTTGAGGCTTAAAGACCTCAATTACCTAAGCCAAAAAATTTGGAAAACAGTTATCTGGCCAACTTATTTGAAGAGATGTATCTATGTATCCATTCCAAAGAAAGATGATCCAGCAGGGTGTACAAATTGTTGTTGTTGTTGTTATGTGCCAACGAGTCGCTTGTGACTCATAGTGACGCTATTTACAACAGCCCTAAACTCTGTTCTGTCCTGTGCCAATTGCACTGTCTCTGACACACCCATCCCAATTACCCCAGTCACTGAATCAATCCACCTCATAGACGGCCTTCCCCTCCTGTGCTGTCCCTTCACCATACCAAGTATGATATCCTTCTCCAAGGACCAGTCTCTCCTTACATGTCTAAAGTATGTTAGATGGAACCTCAGCATCCTTGCCTCCAAGGAGCCACCCGGTTTAACCCTTTCCAGGATGAATCTGTTTGTTTTCCTAGCAGTCCATGGTATTTTCAATACTCTTCTCCAGCACCACAGCTCAAAGGCATCAATTCTCCTTCTGTCCTCCTTGGTCATTGTCCAACTCTCTGATGCATAACAAGTGATTGCAAAGACCATGGCCTGTATCAGAGGCACCTTAGTCTCCAGAGAGACACCATTGCTCTTCAGTACTTTGGAGATATTCTTTAGCAATATACAAATTTCTTAACAATATTTCCAATACTATGGGAAATTCATTTTTGCTGAAGATAGTGAAAATTATTACACTAGTATATTGGCAGTAAATTGCCATTAAGTCAAGATGGATTTAGAAGACTTAGAGCACAGTGTATCATTTCTTAAATCAGATGGTTTTTGTTTGAAATTAAATTCAGGAAGATATCTACCTGTGTTTAGTTCACTATCCAATGCCATTGAACTGTGCAGGTCATAATAAAGGAAGGATAATAATGTAAAGACTGAAAACTATAAACATAGTAATTATGCTCATACAAAATCTATACCTACACCAAGAGACAGTTGTTTAAATAGAACAAGGATATATTACATGACCTAAAATTAGAAAGATATGCATCAAAGTTCTATCCTTTCACGATATTTATTCAATTTGTATGCTGGTAAACAATATGGCAAGCTATATTATATGATAAATATATCAATATAGGAAGAAGACATTAGAACTTAGTCATCTACAGTTGACACAACCTTACTTGCAGAAAGTAAAGAGGACTTAAAGTATTTATAAATAAGATTTTGTAAAAATAGCCTTCCATATGTATTGCACATTAACATAAAGAAAGCAAGATTTTTCCATAAGTTTAGACCAATCACCAATACTGTGAAAGAGTGATTTATTATTGTTATTTACTTAAAATCAACTCTCTTTTACGCAACCATATCCTGTTCTATTTTCATGTTATGCAATTATAGGGCTTCCTGCAGTTATAGCTATCTAATTCACAAACATAATAATGACAAAAAATCCAAAACAAACAACAGCAGTAAGAGACTTGAAACCAAATCAAAACAAAAGTAATTAAGATGTAGAATATAATACGGGATTTGGGACACTCAGGTTACTTAGGCCCTAGGAGTTGCACTGTTTTCCCAATGATGACACCTCTGTGGCTTTTCTAATCCACTCGTAGACCTATGGGGAAAAGATGGACAATCTTCTCCCATATTATTTACAAATTTAAGAAAACCTGCAGGAGAGTCAGCTGTGAGTCAATTTAGACTCAATGACAAGAAAATAAAGAAATAGTTTAATTTAAAAATCCTGTAGGAATTACAGTAACCCTAAAGAAAGAGACTTTTGATAGATTTACTTTCAAAAAAAGAGTGAACTAGGAAAACAGTGAATTTCTCAGTAACACTGGGAGGTAAGATGAATAACTCCTAGACTAGACTACTTAGTTGAAAAGAGCTCTAGTGGCATACTTGATAGGGAACTATACTGCTAATCAATAGATTTCATCTCTCTTGTGGTTTAAAACCAGTAGTTTTTCCTCAGGAGAAAGATAAGCAATCTCCTCTTACAGATTTTATGAATGAGAAAACTTTGGAAGTCCGTGGAAACCTTCTGGAAGGTCAGTTATAAGGTTGTTGCAACTAGATGCATTCTGTTTGTTTAAGAGTTAGTATGAATTACATCTCGACTTAAAGAAGGCAACACTGTTGAACCAAGAAGCAACATTATGATAAATTAAGAAAAGATTTAAGTTTTCAAGGATTTCTTTTTACTTGGATCCACAATCAACACCCAATGGAAACAAAACCGCAGTTAAGAAAGCAAATGGTATATTGCTTTGGGAAAATTTGTAAAACTGTAAAAGATGCTTGAAATGTTAAAAAGCAAAAATATCATTTTTAATACAAAGCTGTGCCCGACCCAAATATTCTTTTTAGTAATTTTATGGATAAGTGAAATAAAACAAAAACCCAAAGAGGTGAATTGATGTCTTTAAGTTAAGAGGTTGAGGATGGTGAAGAATAAAAGCTGTCCTCTAAATTCCCTGATACACTGGTGAGTGCATCCAAGGATGCTTCTGTTCATTGAAACAAGTCAATAGGTATCCCTCTGATTGCTAGGGCCTTAATTTTTTGCCAATGCCTTCAGTGAACTACCACTTCCTCCTTAATACCATTGGCTCCTGTGCATATGATATTTGCTGAAATTTTTTTTATGTCAGTCAGTACAGTGACTCTGTATATTCCCACCATCTTCTTTTGATGCTTCCAGGGTTATTAAATATATTTCCCATAGTATCTTTCAATATTACAACTCAAGGATTAGATTTGTTTTTCATGTTGTTTAGCTTGAGAAATGCAGAGCGAGTTCTTCCCTTTATGTTCTCCAATTCTAGCTCTCTGTACATTCCATATTAATACTTTATTTTGTCTTCTCAAGTGCCCTTTGAAATCTTTCGTTCAGCTCTTTTATTTCAACATGTTTTTCCTTTGTTTTGGCTTCTTTATAAACTTGTTGCTTACAAAGTTCGTATACATTGTGTTTCACACTGTTCTTTATTCACATTGTGTTTCATACAATCGTTCTCATGCATTATGTTTTATAACATTAATTGCCATTGGACCTTTCCCATCATTGTCCTGTCTTTTTACCTGGATCCTTCTCATTTACTTCCCCCCAATTTCAGCAACAAAACTGTGCAACCCTGGAGTATAGTCCCTACCTATGTTCTCTCCTTCACCCTCCCCCTTCCCTCCTCGATTCCCCATATATGCTTTATAGTTATCCTTCTATTTTTACAATAATGGTCTTCTGCGGTATTTGTCCTTATGAGACTGTGTTGGTTCACACTGCATGCTCTCCAACCTCTCCCAAGTTATATATTTTTTGAAATTGTTACTCCTGAGCACTGCATAGTACCCCATTGTGTCAATGTACCTCAGTTTCCCAATCCATTCGGTTGTGTTTGGACATTTGTTTCCAGGTTCTTGTGATGATGAATAATGTTGCTATGAATGTTGGTGTACACATTTCCTTTTCATCTCAGTTCATATTTCCTTGGGATACTCATAGAAGTGGAATAGCTGCCTATATGGAGCTTCTATGTTCAGCTTTTTGAAGAAACACCAAACTGTTCTGATTTCTTGATGCTTTAGTGCAATTTTTGGAGTCTCTTCTGACATCCACTTTGGTTTTTTTCCTTTGTCCTTTGTCTTTATAACAACTTTTTCTCTCTTCATAGATAATATCCTTGATATCATCCCAAAACTCATTGGTGTTTAATGCTTCAAACGTATTATTACGATTATTTTGAAATGCATATGGTTAGATTCAGGATCATATTTGGGTTCTTGTACACTTGTTGTAATTTTCTTTGGCCTCAATTTGAACTTGCACATGAGTAATTGATGGTTCTACCCACCTGCAATCCTGAGACAATAAGAAGAATCTTATCAGATTGATGATAAATGGAATTTTCCATCAATTTCATTCTGATAGTTGTTATCAATCTACTTCAATGAGCTTGGAACAATTAATATTTACAGAAATCCACAAGCTGTATCTATGTATGAATGTACTGTGACCAGCTGGAATAATTTTTAAAGAATTACAAGTAGATCAGAAACATCTTTGCCAATAAAACTACATCTGTAGTTAATGAAATTATTTTAAAACTTAAAAAGAAAAGCCACACTGTCTTTAATACTACATAAACAAATTGGGCTAATTATCTACAAAGGCTGAAAGTAAACCATCTTCTACCATTATCTCAGCCATTCACACACCCAAACTATTACCATTGTTGCTTTACGTGACTCCTTGCTATTAAAGAAAACCACCTCACATTACTTTTGACAGGATTGTCTTTGTATGTAAAAGCATAAGACATTTCAAGGTCTGAATTATTGGAAATTCCAGCTAAGTGTCTGTACTTTCATTTTACCACTTTTCTGTAATATATAACATAGTTTTAGGATTAACTATATATTTTTTAATAATTAATAAGATAGGAAAAGAAGAGTCCATGGTTTTGAATTGTGCGTGAGCAAAGAACAATGAACACATCATGAACTGCCAAGAGAAGAAACAATTTGTCTTGGAAGATGTGCAGCCAGAGTAAAATGTAGAGGCAAGGTTCATGAGACTTCACTTTATGTCACGTGATCAGGAGAGGTTAGTCCTTAGGAAAAGACATGTTTGCAAAAGCAGAGGGTCAGAGAAAGAGAATAAGACCTTCAATGAGATAGATTGGCCCAGGGACTGCAACAATGCTGTTGAGCACAGGAGGGATTCTGAAGCAGCAGGATCAGGTGGGGTTTATTTCTCTTATACTGTGGGTCAGAGCCAGTTCTACAGCATTGAACAATGTATTTAGTTATAATAAAGAAAATGACACAAAAAGCCAAATCAACCAATAAATACCCACAGTGGTTTAGTTTTATGAATACATTAGTTTTTCTATCCTATTGTTCCAACATAGTTGATTATGACAGACAGCAGTTATTGGTGCATATTAGTGATTAATATGCAAAGGGGAAGATAACATTTATATATTTACCCATTTACTGATTGTTACACCATGTGTATGCTGCCAGTTATTATCTGTGGAATAGTAATAAAAAGTCAGCATTTTTACTGCCTCAAAGTAGGATTTGTCTTCAGGGACTGTGAATTTAACTCTTTAAAGGGCCTACTGCTTTTGATCCAGGCTGATCAGCCCCAGGCTGCTGGCAGCTCCTAGGGGACTGTTTACAATTAATCAGACCCACCAGCACCATTACAACCTCACTAGATTCTGAGTTAATGTAACCAGGGCATTATCTATTTAGCTAGGGAAAGGGGAGGTGGGGAGAGTAGTGGAACGTCAGGAAGCACTAGTGAAGTTCAAAATGCTGTAGCTTGAGGTGTGTTAGCAGATCCAGAAGCAATAGAAAACTAGTCTTATCCAGACTGAATAACTTGCTTCTTGAAATAAAAACATTTAACTCTAGTGTTCGGTGGGGAAGTTGGCACTACATTGTTGCTGTTGGGGGCTATCAAGCCAGAATTGACCCATAGCTGACCCTCCTTCCAGTGGGTTTTCAGAGAAGAGTAAATCTCATAGGAAGAGATGGCCCATCCTTCTCCTGTTGAGCTCCTTATTGGTGGATACAAACTGCATGCCCTTGGTATTGCAGTGCAGGTTTTTACCACTGCACTAGGCACGTGGGAAAAGCTAAAAAGCTCGTTGCCTTTAAAATGAAACTGACTTATAGTGACTCATCACCAAGTTTTCCCTGGCTGTAAATTGCATAAGAAAAGATTGTCCATCTTTCTCCTGAAAAGTAGATAGTTGATTTGGATCATTTACCTGTGGGTTGGCAACACAACTCCTTATTAACTAGGCCACTAGAGCTTCCTAGACAGATGGAAAGTGCTCAAAAAATATATCATGAAAGAACAATAGTCAAAGATTTATAAATTGCACTCCTAATCCAAAATAGATCCTCTCTTGTTCGTATCCAACAGGTTCTATACAGGGGGAAAAATGGACAGTCTCCTTCCATGCAATTTATCACCTTGGAAAATCCACTGGAAGGCAGGCCAACTATGGGTTGGTACCAGGTCCACAGCAATGAGTTTGAGTTTTCACAGTGAAGTAGATCAATAATGAGATTGTCCAGATAATTTTCAAGACTTCCTTTTGTTCATGGTGATATAGCACAAGTTAAAAATGAAAGATGAAAAGAAAATCCAATAACCAAATGCTCAGGCCATAGCATCATCTACTAAACAACTACTGAATCATTTTCAATTTCATAATTTGTGTATATGTGAAGATTTTAGAATATTTTTAATGTTCCTACTTGGAGTAAATTCTGTGTACTAACCATTTGCTCCATTTGGGCACCTCATGTTCCTCTTTCAAAAATGTATGCCACACAGCATGACTTGGAGAGCACATCAAACTGTACTATGTTCTATTATATAAGAAGGGAACTCTGATAGCTTAGTGGTAAGGAATTCTGCTGCCAATTCAAAAACATGTCGTTCAAATACAATAATTACTCCACAGGAAGAGGATGGCAAACTCCTCCATGTAATTTACCGCCTCTGAAAATTTGTTAGAGAGTCAGCTATGAGTCAATTCTGACTCATGGTGACAACAACAAAATTAGGTAAGAACATATTAACTTTACACAGTAAAATCGGAAAGCAATTACCCTTCCCTACAAGTTTTTAATTAACTTCACATGCAATTAAGTTACAGTCAACTTCTAGAAATGTAAAAGTGAAAAATAAACAAGGGTCAAGGCAAATAGTGCGTCTCCCTGTCTATCAGGATCTCATCTTAGGTGGGAGACCACAACAAAGAGCAGAGTCTGCTCTGCAGAGGAGCTGGAAGAATTGTCAGTGACCATTAGGGGGTAAGGGCAAAGGCTCTCCAGGATCAGTGGAGGCCTGGCCAGGTAAGACAAGAAGAGGAGTGGGGTTGGAATATATGCTATTAAGGCTGAAATGTTACTTTTCCCTGAAATGCCTCAAAAATTGAGCTATAACATGGCATCACCTATATAGGTAATTTTCTTAATTACTGAGGTTTGGACATATTTTGAGAAGGTTTATTACTTTTGCTATGTTGGGGGAAAAGCAGGATAGACCCTAGAAAAAGCCAGTGGTTTCCTAGAGAGCATGTACAGATATGCTGAACTCATCTTTCAATCTCTACCTTTATATATTTGGTCAAAATCAAAGTCATCGCCATTGAGTTGATTCCGAATCATATCTGATCCTTCGCTAGGTTTTTGGAGTTTATCAACCGCACTGTAGGAAATCATTAATGACTGATATTTGTGAAATATTTTGTGTTTTAAAAGGCACTTTTACACATTTAATGTAGGTTTGACAATTATCTTTACTTTCACATGATCAAAAAAGAAGCAAATTCAGAGAAATTGAAATAATACATATTTCAGATTTAATGAGTGCTAGCAATAAATCATATTCAACCGGAGGACATTTAACAACTACTACAGACCCTCTATAAGATGGTCTGATAAGTGACTACAATGGTTTGAGCATGACAGAGATTGTGACAATGGTGGAGGGAAGGAACAATCTTCAGGTCTGCTTTTAGAGGGTGGCTATGAGTTGTAGATGATTCAATGGCCTCTAGCAACAATAGAAAGCTGCCCCATGGTTACTTTAGCATCCCTTCCAGAATAGAACAGTGCCTTCTTACTATAAACTTGTTTCCTTTGTGATCAAGAACATTTTTATTTTCATTATTTCACAAAGCAGTTTAGAAATAACTCACGATGTGGCTCCAAGGCCAGTATTCCCTAAGGTCTGAAAAGTGGATTGACTCTCACCATAGTAATAGGATTCTAGAATTGAGCAAGAACTGTCAGGTGAGAAAGTTTAAAGAGAAGGTGCATTTTAAGGAGAAGATGCAACTCAGGGACCTCCATTTATAGTCATCATTAACTAAAAAATCACATGACTACGATACCTCCATGCAACTAATATTCTCCAGATCAGAAATGAGTGGCCCAATTGTTCGTTTCTTTTTTTGCATGTAAGAAAACAAAGAACAGTGCAATCTTAGATAAATAATATATTTTTTTGAACCCAAGCCTTCGTATCTAAGAAAGAGATTCTTCCACATTGCTCAACCACAGGGTCATGGTGAGGAACAGACAACTTACAGAATATGATAGGATGTCTACATACAAGTTCATCATTGCATCACCAAATGCCTCTCCTCCAAAATTGTACATAAATGCCTTTAAGAAAGAAATGCTTTTAAGTTAATTCCACACCCTTTAAG
>NW_006400182.1:134532-135263 GCF_000299155.1 Elephantulus edwardii | reverse complement strand
CTGGTGTGTTGTGTCCTTATTCCTGCTGGACAGGCAAGGCGCACAACACCAACCAACCTCTTGCTCGTGGGTTTTAACCAACTCATAACTCAATCGGATCATCAAGCAGATTTTTGGAGGCAATAAAAGCATGAAGGGAGTGTGCCCATTTTTTCCCTTTGGAACGTCAGGTGGATTTGAACCACCATAGAAGAATTTCCTTTTCCTTCTCAGGATGACTTTCTATAGACTACACCACCATAACTCCTTAAAATTGATAAAAATGAGAGAATTTCATTGGAAAATCACAGACATAATCAAACTAATACTGAGTGTCCTCGTCTCGGTGTTGACTGTGTAGTGAAATCCATGTTCTGGCCGCATGCTTGCTGCACAGCACCCCTTCTATTCCAAAGCTGCTGCTAACAAGCCATCTGCTCACAATAATTCGTTGGCATCCAATTGTTTCTGACTGTGATGCTGTAATTCTTTACAGGAAGTGACAAGGCGTCTTTCCCCTCACAGAGCACCTGGTGGATTTGAATTTCCAAACTCATGGTTAGCAGTAAGACACTTTACACACTGTATTGCTCTTGAACTCCATCACTAGAAATCCAGGGCTTTTAGATTTTCATGCTTGTTATTTTTTGTTTTCTTTTATTATTTTCCTGTAAACATTTTCCAAAGATAAATAAACTTATGAATGTTGTTGTTGTTATGTGCCGTCGAGTCGTTTGCCACTCATAGCGACC
>NW_006400182.1:128912-132642 GCF_000299155.1 Elephantulus edwardii | reverse complement strand
GGTGGTATGAAATCAAAGTCATATCTTGGCCTTGTTTTTCTAAAAGTAATAATAAATAAATAGATAAGTCATAAGTCATTACCATCAAGTTAATTCTGAATCAGGACAAATCTATAGGGTCTACTGACATTGTTACACAGGGTTCCTAAGTCTCTTAATTTTTATGCCAGACTTTCATCAGCTGCCATAACCTTTGCCAAAGAATGTCCAGTGAGTTCCAACTGCTATCCTTTCTCTTAGCAGTCAAATGCTTAATTAGTGCACTATCGTGACTCCTCTGTGAACAAGGATAGCTGGGCTTTTTCATGAAAGCCACAAAGGTAAATGCTGTACATCACAGATTTGTAGTGACAAATTCTATAGGATTTTTAAATTCCTTCTCACATCCTTTGAGCATGTTCTCGGGAATTCCTGTTCTTGGAAAAAGTCATCAAGCTGGGAAAAGTGAAGGATGCGATAAAGAGAAGAAGATCTTCAACAAGATGGACTGGCACAGTGAATGCCAATGAACTCAAGCCCAGCAGGGAAGGTGAGGGTGGCACAGGACATGGTAAGTTTTCAATCTACTGTTCATAGGGTCACAATGAGTCATAGCCACAATTGTCTAGTAGGTTTCTAGTTACAGTTTCTACTCTAATCTACCAGGTTTAAAATGGGAGAAGAGCGTTCAATTTTTCCCTATGGAGAAACTTAGGGATTTGAAGCAGCGACTTTTTGTTTTGTAGTGTAGCATGATATTCATTATGCTCTAGAGCTTCCAAAACACTATGGGACAGTTCTTTTCCATGCTGCATGGTTTCAATGAGTTGGAATCTACTTCATGACAGTGCTTTTGGTTGTTTTTTTTTTCTGAGCCAAAGTAATTAATGCCTTTTGGAAAGTTGAATAATCCATAGGCATAATTGATGGTGTGCCAAGGAGGCTCCCCATGCCCTGAGACAGTGCCTAACACACTTAAATGAGAGAGTAGAGAGAATCAGAGTCACTAAGAGGAGAGCAAAGTGGAGAGGGAGTAATCTTTCTGTTAGAGTACATTGACAGAGAACTACATGAAATACAAGCTGGGTTTAAAAGAGATGGTGGCACTAGAGACATTATAGTCAATGTCAGATGGATCTTGGAATAAAACAAAGAGTAAGAGAGAGATATCTATCTGTGTTTCATTGACTATGAAAAGGCGTTTGACTATGTAGATCATAATAAATTGTGGCTAATCTTGAAGATAATGGGAATCCAGAACACTTAATTGTGCTCATGTGAAACCTATATTTGGACCAGGAAGCAGTCCTTAGAATAGAGTAGGGAAACACTTCATGGTTCAAAATAAGCAAGAGAGTGTGTCAGGGATGCATCCTGCCTCCATATCTTTTTAACCTATATGCAGAACAGATCATTCAGGAGACTGAGCTTTAAGAGGAGGAATGTGGCATCAGGACTGGAGGAAAACTCATCAACAACCTATGTTATGCAGACGAAACAACCTTGCTTGCTGAAAATGTGAAGGACCTGAAACACATACTGAAGAAGGTCAAGGACTGTAGTTTTTAATATGGATTGAAGCTCAACATCAAGAAGACAAAAGATTCTCACCACTGGGCCAACTGGCAAAACACCATCATGGATGGAAAATATGGATTGAGGTTGATAACAGTTACAGCTTGCCCGTTCCACAGTCAACACTTTTGGCAACAGTAGTCAGGAAATAAAAAGGTGAATTGCATTAGGTAAATATGTTATCAAGGACCTTTCCAGAGTACTGAGAAGCAACGTTGTCCGTCTGAAGACTAAGGTGTGCCTGATCCAGTCCATGGTCTTCACAATTACTTGCTATACATCAGAGAGCTGGAGAATGGCTATGAATGATAGAATAATTGATGCCTTTGAGTTGTGGTGCTGGAGAAGAGTCTTGAACATACCATGCATTGCCAAGAAAATAAATAGGTCTGTCTTACAGAAGGTGAAATCAAGTTTCTCCTTGGAGTCTAGGATTTTGAAACTGTCTCACATAGTTTGACTCTGTCGTGAAGAGGGACCAACCCTCAGAGAAGGACATCATGCTCAGAAAGGTGGGGGTACAGTGCATGATAGGAAGAGCTGGATGAGATGGATTGATACAGTAACTAGGGCAATGTGGGTAAGTGTATTGGAGTCAGTGAGATTGGTTCAGGACAGGGCAAGCTTATGAGATATTGTACATAGGGCCGCTATGAGTTGTATGTAACTTAACTGCACATAACAACAGCAATCTTAAAATAACAAAAATATATTTAAAGACTATATTTATAGTCAATTACAGCAAGAGTTCAATATTTATTCTACATGGGTATCTCAGCATTGAAAAAAATACACCATCATTTCATAACCTATGTATCATTTATGCATTTAAGAACTAAAAGAAGAAAATAAAAGTTTCATAGTAACAAACATTTGAGCAAGTAAAAAGACTTTAAAGACAAAACAAGACTAGTTACAAATTATTTAAATTTACATAACTGTCTTTTTATGTTAAATGGCATCTATTTTCCTTTAAGCTTTCTTGTGTTATTTGAAGTATTATTCCATCTTTTCATTTGTATCATTATATCACTTTTAACGTACTACATAATCTACAAAAATAATTTATCATTTTTATGTTTTCTGCTCTTTTAAAAAAAAATCATATGTACGTACAACCAGGAAATAATAAACCAGATGAATGCAACCCTCTAAAAAATCAAGTCCCTATGCATATAAAAAAGTTTCTCCAACAGGATAAAAAGCAAACCTACAGAATGTGAAAAATATTAGGTAATGACGAATCTGAGAAGGGATTTATATCTAAATTTTATAGAATACTTCAACACCTCAGCAAGAAAAAGTTAAGCAATCCAATCACAAAATGGGCACAGGATATGAATAAACACTTCACCAAAGGAGACATTCAAATGGCAAACAAATACATGAAGAAATGTTAAAATTCCTAATTTTCAGAGAGATACTCACTCCACTAACAATAGCAAAGTTCAACAGAGCCGCTAACTACAAATCCTGGTGAGATGGTGGAGACATTGGAACTCTTATTTACTGCTGGTGAAGTGTAAAATGGTGCAATCACTATGGAAGACAGTATGGCACTTTCTCAAAATGTTGGAAATAGAAATACCATTTTACCCAGCAATTCCACTACTAGATATATACCCTAAAGAAGCCAGAGCTCCCACTCAAACAGACATATGCACACCCATGTTTATTGTTGCGGTATTCACAGTAGCAAAGAGAGGGAAGCAACTCAAGTGCCTACCCACAAAAGAATGGATAGAAAAACTATGAAATATTCACACAGTGGAATACTATACAGCACTTAACAAAACACAAGGAACTCATACAATATTGCATAACATGAGTGACCCTGAAGGTCTTTATATTGAATAAAATTTCTCGTTCAGGAAAGGATAAATACTACATAACACCACTTATAAAATAGGACAGGCATGTGAGTTGGGGGTGTGGTACTAAGAAAAGGCAGACATCACAATTCTCCAGCTGGAAAGAAAGGACAGCAAAAAACTCCTGTTTTTTTGTTTTCTTTTTTATTATTATTAATTTCAATGAATATCTACAGAGATTTTGGAATTCCATTCATTCATTGTTGCACTTTTCTCCCCACCTACCTACCCCCACCCCCACCCCCAGTTCGCCTCTCTCCTTGAAAAGCAAAAGAAAAACTCCTTCATTGGTACACAATCCCCCC